>NC_136526.1:12122308-12137308 GCF_053919585.1 Euprymna scolopes
GATAGTTCGACCCAGCACTGTATAAAACAGAAAACCACCCATCGGAATATTGATCGGCACACCTATTTATACTCAACAGGTGATTGCCAATGGCGGACTCATGAGCTTGGGAATGCCCGGATGTTCTCGAAACCTGGTGTAGTCGAATATCCCGAGGGATATGTTGGGATATTCTCATTTCTAATCTTTGGGATGTTTTGCCAACGTAGTCAGCTCCACACTGACAAACGAATTTATAAACAACAGAGTTCTTTTGAATGGTTGGCAAAA
Organism: Euprymna scolopes; assembly: GCF_053919585.1. Taxonomy (NCBI): domain Eukaryota; kingdom Metazoa; phylum Mollusca; class Cephalopoda; order Sepiida; family Sepiolidae; genus Euprymna; species Euprymna scolopes. The sequence continues at coordinate 12,122,579 of NC_136526.1, forward strand.
CATCTTTACGAAAAGAAGAGAAAAAGGTTCGAGTTGTGTAAACTACTCTAAGCATAGTAGCTGGAAAACAACGTTGAGTAGCAGAAGAAATCCTTTTAACAATATGAAGGCCATCAGGACCCAACCATGGTAATTTTAGATAAATGGGACAACGTGATGGACCAATATGTTTACCACTATTAAATGTAGTAATTTTACGTTCAATAGTAGATTTTATTATATTAATGGGATATCCATTATTAAGAAAAATATTTATGATTTCACCAAGTTCCGTATCAAGACGGTTTGGTGAACAAATCATAAGTGCACGATGCGTAAGAGCGCTAATGAGGTTTATTTTTTTTTCTAGACTGAGGGGCAAAAGAAAACCAATTAAGATAGAGCCCTGTAAATGTAGGTTTTCTATAAACAGAGGTCTCAAACGTAGTACCAACTTTAGAAACACGAACGTCGAGGAATGGGAGAGAGCTACAGTCTTCAACCTCCATAGTAAATTGTAAAGATGGATGCAGGTTGCAAATAAGACGAAGAAACTGTTCAGCTTCGTTCCGAGTGGGAAAGCATGCAAAAGTATCATCAACGTAGCGTGTGTAGAATGCTGGCTTAGTAATTTTGGAAAATAATTCGTTTTCCAAAAATCCAACGAAAATGTTGGCTAACGAAGGACCAAGAGGGCTACCCATAGATATCCCATCAATTTGACGGTACATAATGTTGTTGAAACTAAAGGAGACTGATATATATATATATATATATATATATATATATATATATATATATATATATATATATATATATATATATATATATATATATAACCCCTCCCCGTACAGTCTCGAAAGACAAAGGATATTTGTGACGTATTTCAGAAATACCAAAAATAAAAAATAATTCACTTCCGTGCACGTTTCGTCTTTGACTCATTAAGTTTGAAATATAAAGTGACGTAATTTATAAATATTTATAGGTTCCGTTGGCGGCACCTATGAATATGTAGATTATAAAAATAAATAGATAAATAAATAATGCAGACCACCTAATTTTATTATATATTTTTTCCAACTGAAAAATACTTATAAAAATATGCTTACGAAGATAGATATCGGAAGTCTTCGCTAAAATTTGTGGCATATTTGTATTCTATGGATGCCAGGCACGAACGCAAACCCCACAATTTTTATATATCATCCCTTGTCCCAGTTGAAACATCCCCGTCCAAGTATTGTTATACGCGTCTATATCAAAAACCCTTGTAAATTATTTTTTTTTTTTTAGTTTTTTATTTTCATTTTTTTGGGACTGGGCGCGTACGCAGACCCCACATTCTTAATAAACCACCCCTAGACTAAATGTAACATAGTAAGTTTTGCTCCTTGATACCTCTTCTATCATTGTATGTGGTTAGATTTATGTAATAGTAAACCATATTGGAGCCTATTCGTACGTAGACACGAACACACACCCACATACATACACACAAACAATCACACAGACATTCAGTGTAATTATATAGTTATATACTTAACTTTATATATGTATTTCAAAAATACGTCACTTCCGTTCACGTTTCGTTCTTTGACTCATTGTTCGAAATATAAAGTGACGTATTTTATAAATATTCATAGGTTTCGTTGGCGGCACATATGAAAATAACATACATTTTATTTTTTTATTTGCATTTAAAAATGGAGAAAATAAAAAAAAAGTGAAAAGGTATAATTAATCAGAAGCTGTCTCTTATTTTAATAGTATTTAAATGAAAACTACACGCACACACACACAAACACACACACACATATGTACAAAGATGGTGAAATGTTAGCAAACTATAAGGTATTTGTAGCCCCCCTTTCAATTTTCGGAATTCTAAATCGTTTCCAAACGCATTTTTCCCCTTTTGGTGGATTGATAGTTGCTATTTCTTCTGATGAGTTAAGGGCAAAATAGATTCACTGATTGATATAATAATTAATTGATTGATTTTATGCTACGATTATTAGTTATATACTTAACTTTATATATGTATTTCAAAAATACGTCACTTCCGTTCACGTTTCGTTCTTTGACTCATTAAGTTCGAAATATAAAGTGACGTATTTTATGAATATTCATAGGTTTCGTTGGCGGTACCTATGAATATGTAGATTATAAAAATAAATAAATAATAGATTCCTTTCCCTGCGGGAACGACTTTCAAAAGAACATGAGATCAAAAGAACAAAATACTTATGGCGATCACGTGATCGAATGCGCTCGAGAGAAAAAAATAATGGCAGAGGCAAAAATCACTCGATGTCGCGAAAATTTACCAGCAGATATCAAACTCAGCAGAAAAGTTAAGGAAAAAAAAACTCCGTCGCATTTAATCGGACAAACTTGTAACACACACACACACACACGCACACACGCACACACACACACACACACACACGCACACACACACACACACACACACACACACACACACACACACACACACACACTCCCCCCCTCTCTCTATCTATATATATATATATATATATATATATATATATGTTGAGAATAATGGAAATAGTATTCGGACAAAATAGAGAAATAAAAAGGAACAAACCGAGTTATGTGTTCATCAACGTTTCATCTTTATTTCATCCAGAGGAAGTCTTGAAATGTAGACAAGACGTTGATGAACACATAACTCGGTTTGTTCCTTTTTATTTCGCTCTCTCTCTCTCTTTCTCTCTCTTTCTCTCTCTCTCTCTATATATATATATGTGCGTGTGTGTGTGTGTGTGTGCGTGTGTGTGTGTGCGTGTGTGCGTGCGTGTGTGTGTGTGTGCGTGTGTGCGTGTGTGTGCGTGTGTGTGTGTGTGTGTGTGTGTGTGTGTGTGTGTGTGTTTCATGTCTGTAGACCAAAAACTGGCACAGGTAGGCAAAAGTTTTTAAGCAAAAATATATACGCATACATAAATATATAGAGAGAAACGTTTGTGTATACTATAAGATTTTTACGCAAATATTATGCAAGTATAAATCATGTAGAATATCTGCATGAATATAATTACACGTAATAGTTAACTAAAGATGATCATCCCATAAGAAAACTGAAAAAACAAAAAAAACTAACAGGGAATTTATTAAAATGAATGCTTAAAAGAATATGCAAATTAGCTGGATCTTTTGCACGGCCCATATATAACAAAGTTTTATTTTCTTTTTAAATAAATAGAAAAAAGGTCCGCATTTTTCTTCTTGCCCTTCGGACCAAAAAATGTTTTCTGTTATCAAAGTGTAGTATCTGTTCCGGCAGATATTGCAATCAAAGTTATATGTGGGGGCAACTCCACATATCAGACCAGTGCTCTTGAACAATCGGTTTCGGTCAATGTAGGGGAAACCCTTCATACGCAGTTCCCTCTGGAGGGAGCTGGTTCCCCTCCCCACACTCTCCACATTAAAAAACGGCCTTGTGCCAAATTTGCTCAGTGGGGAAGCAAATAAATGAATAAATAGATAGAAAAAAAACGTTGTAAATATGAATATCATAACTAGGGCTGTGACAACAGCATATTCTTTTTATTCTTTTGACTCTCGAGTATATATCCGGCACAGTTAATCACCTGAGAACCACATCAGTCTATCTAAAAACATATAAGATATTAACGAATATATACTCGAGAGTCAAAACAGAACAAAAAAAAAATGCTGTTGTTACAGCCCTAATCATTACACACACACAAAAAGAAATTTATAAAAGTGTAGATTTCTCTCCATGCAACGTATATCCTCAACTTTCACTGTCAAGGTTAAACTTTCATACCTTATACCCCTGTGCACATACTGGAGAGAACATGAATGCCTACTAGACAATATCCTTGAGTGTCTGAGGTCTTTCTTTCTTTTTTTTCCATGGGGTCACCACTTATTAAGGTCCAGAGGCTACTCGAGGATAAGGGTTAATGGGTATACATTAGTCATTGTGGTTTTAGTGTAGTAAACATTAGTGGGAATTTTGTAAATTGGATTACTTAGGGGAACGGTTCAGTAAGAACTTGTTTACATTGGACTTGAAGACAATCAGATTGTAGTCAGCTGGAAAGCAGGCAAACGGAATAGAGTTCCACAGGCGAGCAGTTCTAAGAAAGAAGCTCTGTTCATGGAAACTACATTTAGGTGTAGGCACAGATAAAGAGTGTGGGAAATTCTTGATAGTGGTTCTGGCTAGACGAGTGTTTGTCGTGAAAGTCTGGCGAGGGGGGGGGCCATAGATTTTCCCCACTCTTTATCTGTGCCTAAATCAAAACGTAGATTCCACGAACAAAGCTTCTTTCTTAGAACTGCACGCCTGTGGAACTCTCTACCGCTTGCCTATTTCCCACCTGACTTTAATTTGGATGTCTTCAAGTCCAACATAAACAAATTCCTGATGATTCGCCCCCCCCAAGTAAATGACACTCTATCAAATCTCCAATACTAACGAATACTACAACACTATCCCATTGATTACTGTACACACAATAACCCTTATCCTCCTTGATAAGTGGTGACCCCCATGCAAAAAAAAAAAAAAAAAAATAGATTGAAGTTCAGATGAGCACCTGCTGTATAGTGATTTGTAAGAATAACCTAGCATAAGGATACTTTCCCCTAAAAGTAAACCTTGACTAAATATTCAAAATAACACAATATTTGCAGCCCGAATGAGATTTCCTTACTATTATAAACCCACACTAGCTTTTTTTTTTTTTTTACACGGTGGTCACAACTTATCAAGGCCCAGAAGCCACTCAGGGATAAGGGTTATTGCAAGTACAGTACGTTAGTGTGGAGATTTAATGAAGTGTTTACTTAAGAGGGCGGTTCATTAGGAATTTGTTAACGTTGGACTTGAACACATCCAAGTTGTAGTCAGGTGGGAAGCAGGCAGTCGGAACAGAGGTGCTGTACGCGCTCTCCGCTTATCTCGGCGTTGTTTCTAAGTCGTCCTGGACTTTTCCTTGGCACTGGACTCAAACATTGCCGATTCAGGAGAGGTGTGGTAGGTGTTTGCGCAACCCTTGCCTCACAGTTGCACGTGCAGCTGCCCCTACAAGAGGTATCCGTTGTCTTGTGAGACTGAACGGAGGCATCGGAGGGGAGTTCATGTCAGAGAAATACATAACGGAGGACTCAGAACGGGGATGAGAATAACATTTATATAGATTACAAACACACACACACACACACACACACACACACACACACACGCGCGCGATCACATACACACACACACAATCACGACTGTAACGATTCTTACATATATAATAAAGACCACAACATCTAGGCATGGTATACAAGTAACTCGTCTGAGCTTCAATCTATGCCCCCCTTGCCAAACTTTAACGAAAACACCCATCTAGCTGAAACCACTATCAATAATTCACCTACTCTTTATCTGTGCCTAAACGTAAACCTCAACGTAGATTCCATGAACAAAGTTTCCTTCTTATTATTTCACGCATGTGGAACTCTCTTCCGTTTACCTGCTTTCCAGCTGACTACAATATGGTCGTCTTCAAGTCCAATGTAAACAAGTTCTTGATGATCCGTTCTCTTAAATCAGGGGTTGCAACCTTTTGGAGAGTGAAGGCCAAACAGCTATGGTTACAGTGTCATGCAGGAGAACCATGCTATTAAATTAGATTATATTAGACTATATTAGAACTGCTTGCCTGTGGAACTCTATTCCGTTTGCCTGCTTCCCAGCCGACTATAACCTGATTGTCCTCAAGTCCAACGTGAACAAGTTCTTATTGAACCGTCCCCCTAAGTCATCCAAGTTACAAAATTCCCACTAATGTTTACTACGCTAAAATCACAATGGCTAATGTATACCCATTAACCCTTATCCTCGAGTGGCCTCTGGGCCTTGATAAGTGGTGACCCGAATGTAAAAATATACTTGTATTTATACAATGCCACTTTTTTTGTACAGGAATAACAATAAATAAAATACAAACACATTTAAGAAAAAAATCCTTATTTCACTGTGTTGAATAGTCGGGGTGCATATTGGAGACACGTATAACAGGGACTCAGAACAGAAGATAATGACGATATATCTTTTTACATCACAACGACGACGACTATGACGATTCTTGGGGACTTCATATTATTACTACGGAGTTGAGACATTTACACATTTCTTGTAAACATAGAGGAAGGGGCACATTATTGGGAAAGGGGAAGTTCATTAAAGATGATGATTGAAACTCATTTACCTTTCACTTGGTGGAATGACGACACGAAGACAAACAGTTACAAAATATAGATAATGATTCTTTTATTCATCAACCGGCCGATTGATGACTCAGGAATTCAAGCTTGTATAACTAAATTATTTCCTCCCCCCACCCTTTCGTTTTCGCCTCTAAGGGCATCAGCTCTCACTAAGTCGCTGTCCGACTCTCGTCTGTGACTGTGACTGTGATTGTCTGATTCTCTCCTTCTAACTTCGAACCCCATCTCAACATATTGAGAATCTCCTTTGTTTATGACGTAGATGGTGTGGTCCCAATGTGACTTTACCATGTTTCAATTCACCCGTGCCTTTGCACATGTATATACAAACCTCTGATAAACAAAAGAAATCCGTAAATTAAATTGTATCTTTAACCTATTTGTTAAATAACATTTTCAACTTTGCTGTCCATTATTTTAACTGACATATTTAATATCAGTTATTTCTAAAAAATAAAAAATGGATAATCGCTCTATCTCTGACATAAATAATATTTAGTTATTTCTAAAAGAATTAACAATCGACTGAATTCCTCAGATTTTAATTATCCATTATCTTTTAACACTTGCCAACAGGGTTCGATTCTAGCTTTTTCCTAATATTTTCACTTATCTAGTTTACTTTCTTACTTACACGAGAACGGGACAGCCCATCTTATGTAACATGAATATTTTCGCTAGTCAGCTATTCTACGGCTGCTGCTGATTTTCTCACACCAGCGCCATACGCTCTATGTTACATGCCATTCTTCATAGCTTCTTGCTTTTCCCACATTTCTTCTTCTTCTTCTTCTTCTTCTTCTTCTTCTTCTTCTTCTTCTTCTTCTTCTTCTTCTTCTTCAACTATGACGTTCTACATTACGACTTCAAAACTTACTCATTTTCCTAAGTCTTTCTTTTTCATATTCTGTTGCTAATGTATTCTGTTATATAATATCAATATTAATGAGTAAATTCAAAATAAAAAGGGAAAAAAGGTTTTGTCCAACATATCAACAATAGCGCGGCTCGTCAAATGGCGTCAGTCCGTGATACTGACTTACATTCCCGATGAATCCGACCCTTTGACCTTGGATCTGCGAAAAAAAAAAAAAAAAAAAAAAATCTCACGCCACAAACGCGTAAATTCGATCAAGGTTCTCATCGATAATAAGTAGTTCAAAACTTTCGGAACTTCATTGAAAGAGTGCATAATTAAAACATTAAGCAATCGACCTTGACAGCAATATCTTCTCACTCTTATTCCTTTGCTAGCTGGCCGCCGCTGTTGCCCGGCGTTGCCCGGCGTTGCCTGGCGTTGCCCGGTCGTACAATACGCTTAAAAATGATATTAGTAGATTGCATATGTATTATTACAGAATCGATCCTCTATCGATTAATATATACTAGCCTCGATGCTCCGCATTACCCGGGTATTTGGAGGTGTCTATTGAGCAAAAAAAAAAAAAAAAAGAAAGAAGAAAAGTGGTATTAGACAGGCAGGCGAAGGAGGAAAATAACGTGGAAAAAAGTGACGTCTTTGCCGTTGCGTTCATCGCCAAACCGGAAGCGTTGAAGTTTTAAATTAAGGCTAGTCAATCGAAAAGAGGAGATGCCTTTTGAAAATATCGGCGAAAAAAGCGACTCCTCCTTGTAGAAAAGTGACCAGTTGAGAATAGAGGAATTAATGTTTTCAGCCAATTTTTCGATATTTGTCGACCGAAGGGTCGAGCTTCAATACGATACCGATCTCGTGAAAATCTGTCGCCTCAGTTGAAAGTTTTAGGCAGACATACATACATACATACACACATACATGCATGCATGCATACATACATATATTTAAACAGACATGTGAGATTTATATTATAGATTACGAGGAATAATTTACCCGGTGGACTAATTCGCAAAAAAAAAAAAAAAAAATTAAAAAATAATAATGATAATGTCGTTCATCAAACTCCATCTGTGTTTGTTTACAATATCACGTCAGCTGATAATTGGACTTGACAATCTTAAACATAGCTTTTATTTTGTTACAGATAAGAAAGAAGATTTTTACAAGGGAATATTTTACGTTATACCGGCTCATGTAACGTAAAATATTCCCTTGTAAAAATTCCTTCTCATCTATAAGAGAAAGACTATATTTAAAATAAGATTTTTTCGATTTTCGATATTAATCAGATTAATTTCGGTACAAAACATATCTAAGAACACTGCCAGACATATAAATCAGCTTTGTGTGAAATTTGTGAAAAGATAGGCTCAGCCGTTTCGGAACCTATGAGAAAGGAACTCACACACACGATATACAAAGTGACTTTGGCATCCATGGCTGACGGAACAAGAGCATGCTACCCCCGTGAAGTAAATAAAGGGTTCCGCTCAAAATTCCATCCAAATTCCCAAGACAACAGAAACATTCCCAACTTCGACAAGAAACACCTGAAGAAGGCCAGAGGTTACATCGACCGAAATGTTGTGACAAATGACACTCAAGATGAGAACAGTAGTCCGATGAATGTAAAGTATACGAATAACCAATCCTCATCTAAAAAAATTCAGAAACACCAATACTTTTCACTTCTATAGATATACTAGCATTTCAGCCGGCGTTGCCCAGTTGTTTGGAGGTGTATCTTGAGCAAAAAAAAAAAAAAAAAAATCAAATTATTAAGTTAAATCCATGTCCAAGGAACCTATATCTAAAATTTCAAGACCCCAAATTATCGGAGGAGTTTGGTAGAGTTCTCAAAGGTCAAATCGTTGAACTTTGACGCCTTAACATCCAAATTTCTGGCCGAAAACTAATCACAGATTTTCCCAAATCTCAGTACCCTGTATATCAAATTTCGAGTCTGTAGACTGAAAATTTAGTTATTATTTTACAACAAAAGACAATAAAGATCAAAATGAAAGCATTCGGACAATTTCAAACATTATGTCATTCGAAAATATTCACAAAACGGCCTGACGGTCCTGGATATGACCTAAAACTATATCCGATGGTGAGGCCCCACCTTGCAGGCTTTGGGGAATGTGGAGCCACACCTTAATTGCCATTGCTCCCAGGTCCACTCTGACTCGGCAAAAGTACCCGTCGTTGACTGGGTTCAAAAACAGCCTACAGAAAATGGACTCTGATTTATGAAAGTATGATAGGTTATGAAAAGAAAGGGTTGTAAAGAGATAGCTTCGAATTTGGGGGTATCAAAACCAAGGCAAAATATGATGAAAGTAAAAATAAAATAGATAAACCCCATAATTTATTATACCATACCTCTTCACACTGAAACACTTATCACAATATTCTGTGGATCTATATTAAAAAACCTTGTTAAACTTTGTGACATATTTCCATTCTACGGAGGTCAGGCACGAGCGAGCACCCCATCATTTTATTATACCATATTTCTTCAAACTGAAACATAATTATCAAAGTATACTTATGCAGATAGATATGAAAAGTGTTTATTAAAGTTTGTGCCTATTTCCATTCTATGGAGGCCAGGCGCGAACGCAGACCCCACAACTTTATTATACCATCCCTATTTAAGTTAAAGCATACTTATCAAAGTATTATTATGTACATCTATACCAAAAACACTTGTAAACGTTTTCTTTTAATTTTTGAATTTTTTATTTCCATACTTTGTGGATCAGGCGCGAATGCAGACCCCGCAACTTTAATGAACCACGGTTCTGCCAAATTAAACATACCCATTCCTGTGTCTCGATACATCTTCTATCATTATATGTAATCAGTTTTTAAAAATAGTCAACCATATAGGAGCCTATTCGTGACTAGACACACACACACACACACACACACACACACACACACACACACACACACACACAGCTTTATATTATAGATGTGTGTGTGTGTGTGTGTGTGTGTGTGGTTTTTCAATCGACCATGCAACACAATGGAAGTTCCTTTGGTACTTAAATAAAAACATAGATAAAACCCATTGTACATCTGGTGCAAAAATAATGTCATTTTTCACTGTCTGTAGAGAGGCTGTTTTGTGAATATTTTCGAATAATATAATGTTTGAAATTGTCCGAATGGTCACGAAACAATCGTAACGATTATGAAAATGCACGACTTGATGCTCTCATTTTGATCTTTATTGTCTTGATTTTGTGAAAATATATGAATGCGTTTCATAGTGGAAACATATTGACAGGTGAAGGGATTATTCACATACTATTTAAGATACACTGAATATTTTAACTTGTTATAAAAATTGATCGCATACTTAGATTTAGGGAGGCTGTCAATTCACCTTTGGTCGTTTGTCTGTCCGCACTTTTTTCAATAACTATGCCTTGCAATTTTTTGAAATTTTGTACAAACATTAAACATGATAGGAGTAAAAAAATAACAGAAACGATTTTCTTCGAAAACTCCAGTTCCCCACCTCTAGGGATGCCTTTCGGGTTAAAATGGCTAAAATTGACACTTTTATGCTTATTAAAAAAAATTGATGCCTTAGATTTTTATAAAACTTTCTGAAAAGTTGTAACTGATTTCTATATAATTTTGTATGTCTATACTTCGCGATAACTCTTGGGTGTGCCCCAGGGGCTCTTTTAGGGCTAATAAAAACACTCCATTTTTGGGACTATTTTACCATATTTGTCCAAAATTTTCTGTGTATGTCTATTTAGCAGTTTTGCATGGTGTTGAACTCAAATTTAAATATGTTAAGGCCTTGAGGACTTTTGGGGCTAAATGGGGATGGGGACAAATGGTGGACTTAGTCATTTCTTTTTTTTTTTTTTTTTGCATGGTGCAGAACTCAAATTTACATATGTAAGACCTAAACCTGCACTTTGTTCATTTTCACCAGGATTTGACGTCACCTGGGGACTTTTGGCGCTAAATCGGGGAGGGGGATGCTGAACTTAGTCATTTTTTATGCCTCGTTCACTGTGCACTCACGGGGGACCACGCATGCTTCACTTATTATTCATAAGTCTGGTTGCTCTTATAATTACTAGAATAGTGGAGATCTTCCTAAGATTCCAGTTTCTTTTTTTAATTTCATGCCGTACATCAGAGGCTGCGATTTCGTTATCTTTCTAACGCCATTGTTCGAACTTGGGATGGGGTATCCTACGGGATGTCAGAAATTCATTCCCCATCTATGACATTCCAACCGGGGACACTATGTAACAGAACGTGGACGCGCATATGCAAATGCATAGAAAATGTCACATGACGCCACTATAAGGACAAATACTATAAAAAGGAGAGAGGACACGTTAGAGAAGACGATCATGTTAGAGACGTGGTTGACGTCATAGTCGTAATAAGAAGTCACGTGTGGCGGGGGAATGAGGTAATAAATACTGTTGTTGCAAAATAAAAGAGGAGTCAAGTCATTACTAGGGCTAGAGTAACAGAATATATTCTTTTCATTGTTTTGACTCTGTTGTCATAGCCCTAGTTATTACTGGCCCTATGTTCCTTGCGACCTAGACTGCGTACAACGTGTTGGGGCCCGTTTGTTAAGGTTTGCAACGTTACAACTAACTTCTCCCAAGGGTGCTGGAAAAATACTTTAAAAAAATAAGAAAGAGCACATTAGAGCAGACGGTCACGTTAGAGACGTGGGTGACGTCATAATCGCAACGAGAAGTCACGCCTGGCAGGAGAATAGGGAAATAAATGCCGTTGTTACAAAAATAGTCTAGTTATTACTTGTCCTATGTTCCTTGCGACGTAGACTGTGTACAACATGTTGGGGCCCGTTTGTAATGCTTTGCAACGTTACAACTAACTTCTAATTAGCCGGAAAATATAATAAAAAGGAGAGAGCGCACGTTAGAGAAGACGATCACGTTAGAGACGTAGGTGACGTCATAGTCGTAACGAAAAGTCACGCGTGGCGAGAGAATAGGGAAATAAATACCGTTGTTACAAAGAAAATAGGAGTCAACTTATTACTTGTCCTATGTTCCTTGCGACGGAGACTGCGTACAACGTGCTGAGGCCCGTTTGTAATAGTTTTCTACGTTACTACCAAGGTTGCTGAGTAAGTCCTTGAGTGCGAAGTAAAAGAATGAGAATCAGAAGAAAGGAATGCGTCGGTCTGGCTTTGCTGTGAAGGTCGATTGCTTGATTATTTAATCACGTACTCCTTCAATGAAGTTGCGAATATTTTGAACTATTTATTATCGATGAGAACCTTGATCGTATTTACACGTTTGCGGCGTGAGAAATTTTTCTGCAGTTCAAGGTCAAAGGGTCGGGTTCATCGGAATAAGTGAGTCAGTATCACGGACTGACGTCATCCGACGAGACGCACCATTGTCGATATTTTAAATAAAGACTTTGCCTTTGTTTCTCCAGATTTACAAAGGAATATTGATTTTATTAAACGGAATGCATAAATTAATAATAAATTCAGGCTTAGAAAAAAGGATTGCGTGGTTCAATCGTAACGTAGAAACGCATCGTTGAAGAAGAAGAAGATGAATTTATTATCCTGAAATCAAATTCATGGTTGAAACTAAACGTATATGCAACAAAGGCATTTTGTCTCAGCCGAGTTTAATAGCTTTCAAATGCTGGTACAGAGTGCTTTCAATAAGTTTTCAGACCATTTTTTGTACAGGGATTTAAAATTGTCGTAGACTCTTTAAAATTCAGTAAATTATAGCTATATATCTTTTGAGATGATTGACCTATTTTGTTTTCATCGATATGCGAATTACCTTCAATAAGTTTACAAACTTTTTTGTACAGGCATTTAAAATTGTCGTAGACTCTTTAAAATTCAGAGTGTTATTATTATACATCTTATGAGATGACTGACCAATTTTTATGATTTTAGATTCAAACGAACAGCTATAGTAGGAATTGGAATACATCCTGCTAAAGCCTGATTGTCACAGCTGGTGAATTTCAAAAATGCAATCTGGATGTGAGGTCACTTTAGAAGAACGATATGTAAAAAAATGTAACAGAAACGTATGCAATGCTTTAAACTGCTTTTGAACCATCTTGCATGAATAGAGTATTAGTTTTTGAGTGGCATAAGAGATCCAAGGAAAGCAGGTAGTCTGTGAGAGATGATGAGATGAGTGGGAGGAGTGATGAAATCAGAAAACCAGAGATGATTGGCCAAATAAAGAATTCTGTAGACTTTTGAAAATTCAGTACGTTATTGCCATACATTTTTGAGATGACTGACCAATTTTTATGATTTCAAATGAACAGCTTAAAAAAAAACGTAGAAAGAAAAAAACACTATTTTGAACAACTTATATGGTTTATACATTTGGCACACTCTCAGTAATCAGAAAAAATGGCAAAGTGTGTCGGTTGTATGATCCGTGTAAGTTGTGCAAAATAGTGTTTTTTTTTCTAGGTGAACGAAACAATATTGTAACAATAAGTTACCTTTTAAAAAGCAATAACTTACCAACAAAGAAAACTTTATATTTAGAATTAGAGAACTATTATATACTAGCAGGCCGGCCGGCATTGGCCGGGCATAAAATACGCTTAAATATGATATTTTGATTTATGCAGATTTCGTATTTATTATTATATTATATTGGACCCAATACATAGTAATGCTTCAAAAACGTTAATAAAAAATGACCCGTGCTCCACCACCGAGAATCGAAACCAAAACGTTTAGCTTACGATTTACTTTTTCCTTTGACGTTAATGCCGGAGCTATGAAGACATGTTTGCCGTGTAGTTAAAAATTAAAACATGGACCAATAGCTATTACGTTACGCATGCATATTCGTAATGCCGTCGTTCCACCTTCACCTGGCAGTTTTTTTTTTACATGGGGGTTACCACTTATCAAGGCCCGAAGGCCACTCAGGGATAAAGGTTATTGCGTGTACAGTAATCAATGAGATAGTATTGTAGTAATTATTAGTATTAGGGGTTTTGATAGAGTGTCTTACTTAAGGGAGCGGTTTGTCAGGAGTTTGTTTATGTTGGACTTGAAGACGTCCAAGTTGTAGTCTGGTGGGAAACAGGCAAGCGACAGAGAGTTCCACTGGCGTGCAGTTCTAAGAAAGAAGCTCTGCTTATGGAATCTACGTTTGGATTTAGACACAGATCCTTCTACCGCTCCAGAAGATATCTCACTACTGATGCAATTCTCTATCTATATAAAAGCCAAGTACGTCCAAGGATGGAATACTGCTGCCACATCTGGACAGGAACTGCTAAAAACAGCCTATCTTGCCTTGACAGAGTACAAAATAGACTTCGTGGTTTAGTGGGGATGCCCTTTTCTCTACCCTGCAACCTCTCTCCCACAGAAAAGACGTTGCGAGCCTATCCTTGTTTTATCGTTATTTCCATGGCAGGTGCTCGTCTGAACTCCAATCTCTGGTCCCCCCCTCACCAATCTTTCACGAAAAACACCCGTCTTGCTGAATCCACTGTGAAAAATTTCCCCCACTCTATATCTGTGCCTAAATCAAAACGCGGATTCCATGAACAAAGCT
>NC_136526.1:12142308-12222308 GCF_053919585.1 Euprymna scolopes
CTCTATTTTAGGTCTTACTTTAGGTTTTCCTAGTCTCTATTTTAGGTCTTACTTTAGGTTTTCCTAGTCTCTATTTTAGGTCTTACTTTAGGTTGTCCTAGTCTCTATTTTAGGTCTTACTTTAGGTTTTCCTAATCTCAATTTTAGGTCTTACCTTAGGTTGTCCTAGTCTCTATTTTAGGTCTTACTTTAGGTTTTCCTAGTCTCTATTTTAGGTCTTACTTTAGGTTTTCCTAGTCTCTATTTTAGGTCTTACTTTAGGTTTTCCTAGTCTCTATTTTAGGTCTTACTTTAGGTTTTCCTAGTCTCTATTTTAGGTCTTACTTTAGGTTTTCCTAGTCTCTATTTTAGGTCTTACTTTAGGTTTTCCTAGTCTCTATTTTAGGTCTTACTTTAGGTTTTCCTAATCTCAATTTTAGGTCTTACTTTAGGTTGTCCTAGTCTCTATTGTAGGTCTTACTTTAGGTTTTCCTAGTCTCTATTTTAGGTCTTACTTTAGGTTTTCCTAGTCTCTATTTTAGGTCTTACTTTAGGTTTTCCTAGTCTCTATTTTAGGTCTTACTTTAGGTTTTCCTAGTCTCTATTTTAGGTCTTACTTTAGGTTTTCCTAGTCTCTATTTTAGGTCTTACTTTAGGTTTTCCTAGTCTCTATTTTAGGTCTTACTTTAGGTTTTCCTAGTGTCTATTTTAGGTCTTACTTTAGGTTTTCCTAGTCTCTATTTTAGGTCTTACTTTAGGTTTTCCTAATCTCAATTTTAGGTCTTACTTTAGGTTGTCCTAGTCTCTATTTTAGGTCTTACTTTAGGTTTTCCTAGTCTCTATTTTAGGTCTTACTTTAGGTTTTCCTAGTCTCTATTTTAGGTCTTACTTTAGGTTTTCCTAGTCTCTATTTTAGGTCTTACTTTAGGTTTTCCTAGTCTCTATTTTAGGTCTTACTTTAGGTTTTCCTAGTCTCTATTTTAGGTCTTACTTTATGTTTTCCTAGTCTCTATTTTAGGTCTTACTTTAGGTTTTCCTAGTCTCTATTTTAGGTCTTACTTTAGGTTTTCCTAGTCTCAATTTTAGGTCTTACTTTAGGTTGTCCTAGTCTCTATTTTAGGTCTTACTTTAGGTTTTCCTAGTCTCTATTTTAGGTCTTACTTTAGGTTTTCCTAGTCTCTATTTTAGGTCTTACTTTAGGTTTTCCTAGTCTCTATTTTAGGTCTTACTTTAGGTTTTCCTAGTCTCTATTTTAGGTCTTACTTTAGGTTTTCCTAGTCTCTATTTTAGGTCTTACTTTAGGTTTTCCTAGTCTCTATTTTAGGTCTTACTTTAGGTTTTCCTAGTCTCTATTTTAGGTCTTACTTTAGGTTTTCCTAGTCTCTATTTTATGGTCTTACTTTAGGTTTTCCTAGTCTCTATTTTAGGTCTTACTTTAGGTTTTCCTAATCTCTATTTTAGGTCTTACTTTGGGTTGTCCTAGTCTCTATTTTAGGTCTTACTTTAGGTTTTCCTAGTCTCTATTTTAGGTCTTACTTTAGGTTTTCCTAGTCTCTATTTTAGGTCTTACTTTAGGTTTTCCTAGTCTCTATTTTAGGTCTTACTTTAGGTTTTCCTAGTCTCTATTTTAGGTCTTACTTTAGGTTTTCCTAGTCTCTATTTTAGGTCTTACTTTAGGTTTTCCTAGTCTCTATTTTAGGTCTTACTTTAGGTTTTCCTAGTCTCTATTTTAGGTCTTACTTTAGGTTTTCCTAGTCTCTATTTTAGGTTTAACTTTAGGTTTTGTTAGTCTCTATTTTAGGTCTTACTTTAGGTTTTCCTAGTCTCTATTTTAGGTCTTACTTTAGGTTTTCCTAGTCTCTATTTTAGGTCTTACTTTAGGTTTTCCTAGTCTCTATTTTAGGTCTTACTTTAGGTTTTCCTAGTCTCTATTTTAGGTCTTACTTTAGGTTTTCCTAGTCTCTATTTTAGGTCTTACTTTAGGTTTTCCTAATCTCAATTTTAGGTCTTACTTTAGGTTGTCCTAGTCTCTATTTTAGGTCTTACTTTAGGTTTTCCTAGTCTCTATTTAAGGTCTTACTTTAGGTTTTCCTAGTCTCTATTTTAGGTCTTACTTTAGGTTTTCCTAGTCTCTATTTTAGGTCTTACTTTAGGTTTTCCTAGTCTCTATTTTAGGTCTTACTTTAGGTTTTCCTAGTCTCTATTTTAGGTCTTACTTTAGGTTTTCCTAGTCTCTATTTTAGGTCTTACTTTAGGTTTTCCTAGTCTCTATTTTAGGTCTTACTTTAGGTTTTCCTAGTCTCTATTTTAGGTTTCCTGCGATTTTTCACTTTATTTTATTTTACTTCATTTCTTTAATTTTTACCATTTTGTCTCATTAGTTTTTACAATGTCATTAGTGATACGGCGAAGTCTAAAACTTGTCATTATCGTTATAACTAGCAAGGTGACCCGATGTTACCCGGGATTAAGTGGTGATCAACGAATGTTTTAACCTTCCATATTGTCATTGTCATCGAAACCGGTAAGTTCGCCAATTTATTTTCAATCAAATCGATTGATTGCCTGCGCCAGTTGGAGACCCATCGCGGTACGTGCGTGTGTGTGTGTGGGGGGGGTGTACGTGCGTGTGTAAAATGGCACTAACCTTATTTGAGTTTAACCGGCTTACTCAGAAGAAAGAAGTTTCACTGGATTATGAAATCCAGTGCGCCAGGGGGCCCGGAGGGCGATCAAGATTGGATTTTTTGATCTTATAAATCCAAGTTTTTTGTTATTTGATCTTTCATAGTCAGGTCTTTACCGAATGATAAATATTATTATCATTATTATTATTATTATTATTATTGGAATTCTTTAGGATGAGCAACTTGTATGTTTTATTTATTTATTTGCGAAAGTCGTGAAACAACAACCATAAAGATGGGGATAATAGTCCGCAAATAAATAATATATATATATGTATATATATACACATGTACATATACATATATATATATATATATATATATACATATATATATATACATATACATATACGTATATACATATACATATATATAAATACCCGTTCACATACACTTTTCACGATAAAGCTAGAACCCAGAATTAGATAGAATCGAGCAATTGCATCGACAACAGACAACGCCAGACCCAAAGTGGGTTTCGATGTACTGCATCTCATCAGTGACGTGCTCCGACATAGGCGCAAACCCAGGTCGTCGCACTCATGAAGTGTGCAATACTGACGACTTAACCATATATATATATATATATATATATATATATATATATATATATATATATATATATATATATATGTGTGTGTGTGTGTGTGTGTGTGTGTGTGTATGAACAAATGATTAATAAAACATGTTAAAAGACATCTTGAAAAAGAGTTAAAAACATATTTTAATTAATCATCAAGTCGGTTTCTATTTAGCCCATAGTCGGGACCCTAACAGGTATTACCACTCCGAGTCAGAGTGGATCTGGGAGCAACGCCAATTAAAGGGTGGCACCACCCACGCTCCCCAAGGCCCGCAAGCTGGGGCCTCACCATCGGATATAGTTTAAGGTCATATCCAGGACCGATCATACGTCGAAATCGACGGGAGAGCGCATCATATGTAAATATACGTGTCTAAATTAATGCATCGTTTAGTGGTATAAAATGTTATTCTAATGAATGGGTGTATACAGAGTGTGTGAATACAGAGTGTATATACGATTGTCACAGTCATTTTATGGCGTTAATGGTCATTTTTCTATTGTTATTGACAATTCAATTCGTTGAATTGATGCGTGTTGACTTTGCTATGATCCTCTGCTCAGTCTCGAAAGACAAAGGATACCCCCTGTAAGGGCAGCTGTGCGTGTAATTGTGAGGCAAGGGTTGCGCAATCCCCAATCAAACCTCTCCTGAATCGGTACTGCTTAAGTCCAGTAGCAAGAAGTCCAGGATAACCGAAAACAATGCCGAAATAAGCGGAGATCACATACAGCACCTGGAAGTCCAAAATGGTCACCCATTTAGTACTGACCAGGTACAACGTTGCTTAACTACCGATTCACGCCACTTTAAGTGACCTCTAAGTCAGACTACGTCAGACTGAAGGGATCTGACCTATTTTTAAATTATTGTTTATGTTCTTATATTTATTTCTATTAAAACATTTCAACATAAATAATTTGATCCGTAAATATTTGATTCGCGATAATAAAATACCTTCTGACTTTTTTTTTTTTTTTTTAAATATAACAATTAAAATAATATCCAACCAGCACATCTTTCGGTGTTGCCCGGTGAATATTTAACATTACTAAACGACACGTTTGGTGAGATTCGCGCGTTTTGTTACGGAATGGCGGGAAAAAATGTTGCTGTTTTTCACACGGTGAGCCTCCCTACCCTCATCCTCCCCCGCCACACGCTAAAAAAAAAAATAAATATAGTTGTGAATTACCGGAATCAAATTGTCTGGGAACAGTTCAGTCTGTAATTACACGAATACTTCAGAGCGGAGTGCGCGCCTATGTGTGCGTTTCCATTCAGGGGAAATCAAACGGTTATTGTCGAGCGGATGTATTTATATATTTGCCATGCTGACAAACAACAAACGCATCGCGGGAGCGCCAACTCGATTGATATGTAAAATTGTAAACAAGAAGACACATACATTCCTATGCAAATGTATAGACGCACGTGTTTAAATACACACCAGGTGCCTTCTAGGTTTTTTTTTCGTCTGAGCACTTTTGTTGATAATGCACATATGATATAGGGGAGGCAAACAAGACGAGCGTTTGGTAGCTGAAATTTCACATCAAAGTTGATGCGAATTACGGCATCAGTGAAAAGGAGTGCTGTCAGTTTATTTAGATTTAAAGAAATAAAAATGTGAATTTGTAAAATATGCTAGCTTGACGCCCAGCATTGACGTACAATACATTTAAACTTGATATTTTAATTCATGCAGATGGCATATCTATTTTGATAGAATCAAGAAATAATTTGCTCGGTGGACGAATTTGAAAAACAAGAACCCAAGTTTGCCCAGCTGTACATGTACCGGAAAAATATTTAATAAATAAAACGTTGTTTAGTAAATCGTTATTAAAAATTTTTTTTTTGCATTTCCATACACCAAACATGAATATAAATATCACTAAAACATCCGCTGGGTTATAAGCTTCATTTCGGTACCTTACTTGCCTGGGTGGGTTGCCTGTAGGCTGAGATAAACCGCGTCACACACACAGACATTAGGAAAATTTATAATAAGAAGATAATAATTGTTATACCGGCTTTTCTTTGCATAAGGGAAATGACACCGGCTCTCACTATATATATATATATATATATATATATATATATATATATATATATATATATATATATATATATATATATATATATAGTGCTAGTAATATCTACACCGGTGAGAAGGAGCGGCAGTACTCCACTGCCTAGCTGAGCGCTAGTCAGTTATACCCGTATTCCTACCTTTGTACATGTGATGTTAATACACTTCGTTTGTCAAACCAACCTTGACTTGATTTTCTTCTTTTACTATTGCGTTACGACATAACAATAATAATGATAACGTCGTTCATCAAATCTGTCTGTGTTTTTTTTACAATGCAATATTCTATTAATATATAAACTAGTGAATTTGGATTCTTAATCCAGTAGGGGGATGTGATGCGTCTAGTGTGTTAGGCATAAGTTCGTGTTAAGTTCATGCTTGCGTGTTTTCTCGCTTCCAGCTAACACCACTGGCTAACTTTACGTTGAAAAGAGAGCAGCTATGCATAAGTCTTCTCTGCCAGTACATAGCCTCTCCATCATCAAGATTCCTACAGTGCCTCTACGTTGGCCACACACGGTAACTGGGAGCCTTGCGGCCCAGTCTAAACTTGTAGAAGATCTCGGAGTAGTAGGGGATCCCAGAGGTAGTGCGTTATGGCCTACCGATGCGTGGACACACCCTGGCACACTACCACTGTCTTGTAGGGGCCCTTGGTTGAGCGAAGACCAAGGGAACCAACCCCAAAATAAAACACCACTGCCTTGTGGGCTTTATCATAGCAAAAGGCTAAGAGATGGAAACTCTGACTTCAAATTCTACTGCTACCTTGCAGTTTTCCAGAAAGAAAAGGCGTAGTAGCGGACACGATAGGACGACTGTCTATGTCATTGAGATTACTTTCGGCCAGCCTGTTTCCCATCTGACTACAACTTGGATGTCTTCAAGTCCAACATAAACAAATTCCTGATAAACCGCCCCCTTAAGTAAGACACTTTATCAAATCTCCATTACTAACGATTACTACAATATTATCCCATTGATTACTGTACACCCTTATCCCCGAGTGGCCTCCAGGCCTTGATAAGTGACGACTTTCATGTAAAAAAAAAAAGAAGCTGCGGCCTCCTCTGATGCCAGTCGTTGTTGGTTCGCTCCATTTGAAATGAGCATTGGAGGTTTGTTTGTAACAGATACTACACCTAAACTGCGCAAGCAAATTAGAAGCCAAGGTGGAACGTCCTGTACCGAAGGATAAAGCACTGAGGCCCCGACTAGTCATCGTCAAGGTTGACGGACTACATGATGATGATGATGATGATGATGATGATGATGATGATATAGAGAGAATGATAAAACATTGTATTGAGATGTGGGGAGATATCGTTTTTATAACACCCGTTATAAACGTATAAATGGTATGTATGTTGTTTAGCCAGGGGATATGATATCGACGTATAAGCTGAGTCATGTTGTATCAGAGAGTTATCACACGGGTATATATTACAGTTCATATTTACATAAAGGTATCATTTTTTTTTATAAGAAGATGATATATGCTTCATACCTTTCTTTCTTCAAAAGTTCTCCTATCCGTGATTAAACAGGAAAAAACCAACACCGTAATCAACTGAGACCTCTGTTCTTCCTTCTTTTGTGAAACCACAGAACAACACTTTATATTTTTATAATATAAATTTATTTCAGCTTTCTCAAATGGTCTTCACTAGAGTCTACATTTCTTGTCAGCATGTTTATTCTTCCCAGCCTCGCTTCCTGGCTCGTGACTAACTCCAACTCTCGACTCTAATCTTCCCGAACCCCCGGACCTCAGTTCCGTTACGTCATCATTCAAAAAGCACACGTATCCCTTACGTGTGACCTTTCCACGTCTGCCTGCCGAAAGCTATTTTGTTTATTTAACCAACCTAATTTATATAAACATCATCAGCTAAAACCCATTGCTACACTTTATTCTATAAACAATAGATAACTCCGAAATATAAACTATTTTAAGAATATCATTGAATAGATAGATAAATAGATAGATAGACAGATAGATCGATAATAATTAACTTTTAACCACGTTATTCAACATACACATGAAACACTAGTCCTCTGCGTAGTAAGCTCCTCCGAATGGAATCACTTGCTGTACCGTTCAAAAAGCTTATGGGAGGCCTCATAGAAGTCCTTTTGTGACATCCTGCCAATAGCGTCCATCACAGCTTCTTTATCTCCTCAATTGTCTCATAACGACAACCTTTAAGGTTTTCCTTGAGCTTAGGGAATAACTAAAAGTCAAAGGAAGCAAGGTCTAGACTTTAGGGAGGAGGGGCGATGAACTTTCTTGTTACAGATTTTGGTCAAATATCTGTAACAAATCGCCGCCAATCATTTCTCCTTTTTCATATTTTAAAACTAAACATTAATCAGAAATGACTTTTCCAGGGCATTCACCACAAAGCGCAAATATTAGGTAACGTGATATTGTAAACAAACACAGACGAAATTTCATGAACGGCATTATCATTATCTCTATATTTATACGATAACGTGTGGGTTCTTTTGTATGTCACGCTTACATCCGGGTCGTTTAATGCATGTCACGCTTACATCCGGGTCGTTTAATTGCTATGTACTTCTATTTCTTGTTATAAATAGTTTTACCAAAATACTTCATAAGTTTCGATTATAGCTGATGGCACTTAAATCATCTATATTTTCTTTTTTTAAATAAATGATTTTATCAAGAATTCTTCATAAGTTTTGGTTTCGGTTTCAATTATGGTTGAAAGAACTCAAGTTGTGTATATATATATATATATATATATATATATATATATATATATATATATATATGTTTTTTATTTCGGTTTCGATTCAAGCTAATGCGCTCAAGTCTTATGGATATATTTTTTTATTTTTGAAATCACAACTTTATAATATATAAAAATCGATAGAACATGATATCTAATTTACATAAGGAAACACGTTGCTCTCCCCCATCATTATATATAACCCCAATCCTCCGACTTTCTCGTCAATGACCATCCCTCTTGAAGAAGCCCGCATAAATCGGGCGAAACGTTGAGTATCCAGGTCCTTCCACCTCCATTTTATTTCATATATATATATGTATATATATATATATAAGTTTTTTTATTTCGGTTTCGATTCAAGCTAATGCGCTCAAGTCTTATGGATATATATTTTTATTTTTGAAATCACAACTTTATAACATATTAAAATCGATAGAACATTAACTCTATAATAATATATACGAAATCTGCAAGAATTAAAATATCATATTTAAACGTACTTTACGACCTGGTTTTACCGGTTGTTCGTGCTAGCTTAGATAAATACTTTTGCAGTTTTAACAAAAAAGCTACGATAATATCAGAGCATCTCCATTTATACTGAACATATATAGAATGCCAACATCAATGTATTACATATGAATGGGCCCCCTGTGGAATTTCCACAGGTCCCGCTAGTTATTATTATTATTATTATTATTATTATTATTATTATTAAAAAAAAAATTTCGAATTAATCCACTGGGTAAATTATTCCTCGTAATATATATTATTCCATAGATGATTGATTCTATAATAATACATACGCTATCTGCATAAATTAAAATATTATGTTTAAGCGTATTGTACGATAGGGCAACGCCGGGCTGGCAGCTAGTCTATTTGAATCTATCCTTTAATCGATATTTTGGTTTGAAATAGTTTTAATTAAACTACATAGCGAGAAACAATTCATGCTATTTGCAAGGTTAAAGCTTCAACCCTCCACCTGTGATGTATAGGTGCAAGAAAAGCAAATTAATTTTTCGCTGACTCAGTAACCTCTTCAGCATTTGTGTCAATAATTATTGATCATGCGAACCATTCAACTCCGTCGATTCGGTGGCAAATAAGCTGACGTTGATTTTTCTACTCAGACCAACGTACGCACTTGTCGAATTGGTTAATCCTTTTTCCAGCGTTGGGATGTTCTTTTTTATTTATTTAAAAAAAATTTTTTTTTTAATTTTTAACAAAAATTTTATTTTATTTTCTTTTGTTTTTTTATTTTATTTTGTTTTTATTTTATTTTAATTTTTTTGTTTTTATTTTTATTTTGGTTTTTAACTTAATTTAATTTTATGGGTTTTTTTTAATTTTATCTTTTATTTTATTTTTTGGGTTCTTTTTTGGTTTTTTATTTTATTTTTTATTTTTTTTGTTTTTTATTATTATTATTTTTTTAATTTTATTTATTTTATAATTTTTTTTGGGTTTTTTATTTTGTTTTTTATTTTATTTGAATTTTTTAAAGTTTTTTTTATTTTGTTTTTTTAATTTAATTTATGTTTTTTTTTGGTTCATTTTATTTTATTTTTATTTTATTTTATTTTTATTTTATTTTTATTTATTTTTTTTTTTTTTGTTTATTAGATCGTAGATATGCTACGAGATGCCTTCAATAAGTTTCCAGACTATTTTTTTTATAGGGGCACTTTTATTGATAGTACACACTTGAAACACTAGATCCCTTCGAAGTAATCTTCCCCGGCTGCAATGCACTTGCTGTATCGTTCCAAGAACTTGGGTCAGCCTGTCAATGACGTTCGTCACAGTCTATTTCATCTCCTCAATTGTCTCATAACAGCATTTAAGGTTCCCCTTGAGCCTAGGGGATAACTAAAAATCACAGGGGTGGGGCATGGTCTTGTCAATAGGGAGGGTGATAAACTGTTCTGATGTCCATCTTGGTTAAATATTCTGTGACAAGGATGAAGTACCCTTGGGACAAACTTCGCACAAATTATTCCGTATTTTCAGTTCCTCACGAATAAGCGTGTGTACAGTTCCCACACTGACACCAAAGAGGCACTTATTGTCTCTGTACACGACGGTCCTTATCCATGAAGTTCTTTATTTGGCCAATAAACTCTAGTGTTTAGACTTTCTTGAATCTCTTATGCCACTCCAAAACTGATGCTCGATTCACGCAAGATGATCGCTGCCAATCATTTCTTCATTTGCATATTTATTTACTGATAGTACACACATGAAACTCCAGCCTCCTTCGAAGTAATCTCATCCGGCTGTAATGCACTTGCTATACAGCTTCAACAACTTCCGGAAAGCCCCGCAGAAGTCCTCTTGCATAAGCTTGCCAATGACCTTCGTCACAGTCTTTTTCATTTCCTCGCTTGTCTCATAACGGCAGCCTCTCAGGTTTTCCTTGAGCTTAGGGAATAACCAAAAGTCACAGGGAGCAAGGCCTAGAGTGTAGGGAGGGTGAGGAAACTGTCTTGATGCCCATCTTGGTTATATAGTCTATGTCAAGGATGGATGGAAAGCTTTTAAAATATTTTTTAAAATGGAACACGCTCATCAAATCTGCTGCCAAGGTCGTTGGAAAAATGGTGGGATCCGTCTACCGCTCCAGTAGATATCTCACTGCTGATGCAATTCTCTATCAATATAAAAAAGCCAAGTACGTCCAATGATGGAGTACTGTTGCCACATCTGGGCAGGAGCTGCTAGAAGCAGCTTATCCTGTCTTGTCAGAGTTCAAAATAGACTTTGTAGCTTAGTAGGTGATGCCCTTTTCTCTTCCCTGCAACCTCTTTCCCACAGAAGAGACATTGCGAGCCTGTCTCTGCTTTATCGTTATTTCCATGGCAAGTGCTCGTCCATGGCCCCCCCCACCCTCGCCAAACTTTCACGAAAAACACCCGTCTAGCTGAAACCACTGTCAATAATTTTCCCCACTCTTTGTCTGTGCCTAAACCGAGGCGTAGATTCCACGAAGAAAGCTTCATTCTTAGAACTGCACGCCTGTGGAACTCTCTTGTCTGTTTTCCATATGACTGCAATTTCGTTGTCTTCAAGTCCAATGTAAACAAATTCTTCATGAACCGTTCCCTTAAGTCATCCAACTTACCAAATTTCTACGATTACTAAGAAATTATCTCATTGACTACTGTACATTCAATAACCCTTATCCTCGAGTGGCCTCCGGGCCTTGCTAATTGGTGACCCTTTGTAAAAAAATATCTTTCGTTGGAACAATATTTTGTCAGTAAGTCAATAAATCTCCCGTATCGCTGAATAGTTTTATTTACATGAACAAGCAATAGTACCAATTTATATGAAATTTCACACAATTGTACTTTATCTGCCTGGCAGTGTTCTTAGATAGGTATTTTGTCTGAATATAAACGTGTGTAAATGCTAATTTTTGCTTTAAAATGATATATCATTATTGAGAAAAAGTGTGTAGATTGTTTGAAAGTTTATATGGTCGTTAAAACTGTCTATCCATCCATCTATCTGTCTACCTATTATATAAAAGTAACATTGTGTGTCTGTGTATCTGCGTGTCTGTAAGTTCGTTCCCTATGGACTCGAAAAGGGCTGGGTTGATTTTTATGTGCCTGGCAGTGTTCATAGATGGATTTTGTGTCGGAATGTCTTTGATAAGTATCGATATTCAAAATAATTCGATAAAAGAAGGAACAGGCGTATTTTGACCAACGTTAACACCTTATACAGCCTAACAATGCTCGACATATAAAATCTACAGCACACTCTTTAATATGATAGGGGCGCGTTCGAAATGAATGTTTCTCTTTAAAGCACAATTTTACAATGATATTTGACTTTTTCATATTAACTTTAAATTCAAGCGATTATCACCGCACAACCAGTAAGGCCAGCCATATAAAATCAACAGTAGGTTCTTTGATGTGAGAGGGACGCATTCGAAATGAATGTTTCTGTTTAGAGCACAACTGAAGCATGATACTTGACTTTTGCATTTTAAACTTGAATTCAAGCTATTATCGCTATTATCACCGCAATAGCAGTAAAAATGAACAGCAGGTTCTCTACAGTGCACTGTAAACGTATTGCGAACTTAGTCACTGTGAGAAGGTATGTGAAGTTTCCTCCCTGTGCACCGAGATGGGTCTCTAGCTAGAGCAGGCAATCACTCGATTTGATTGAAAATCTGGGAGTGTGAAACATTCATTGATCATTATTCAATCCCGGGCAATGTCTGGTCTCTTTGCTAGTATATATATATATATATATATATATATATATATATATATATATATATATATAATTGAATGGCAACTGAGTTTGATCGTGATACGTGTAGATTAACGTAAGAACTGATTTCTATGTAGATAAGGTAGCAAAAAAAAAAATGAATACGTAAAGGAATTGCAAATTAAAATGCGTCAGTCTACGCGTGGAATAGTCTCCCCTTCCCACCTCCTTCTCTCTCTCTCTCTCTCTCTCTCTCTCTCTCTCTCTCTTTCTCTAGTGTATACGTCAGCTAGATAGACAATGATGTAATTATCTGCCCTTAAACATGGCCGTGCGTCAGCTATCGCCCTTTCCTCTTGACCCCCCCCCTCTCTACTTTGCTTCTCGACTCTGTTCTCCAGAGAATACTTTTCAAGTACAAATAAAAAGAAAGAAAGAAATACAACAGCTACCACCCTTCCCTGATGGTCTGATATTACGTCAACTTCCTTTGCACATTTTAAAGAAGTCAAATTTCTGTAGTTAGTTGCAATCGAAAAAAAAAAGCATTATTGCAATTAAAAAAAAAAAAAGATAGCAGAACTATTATTGAAAAGTCTATAACACGTTACGCAGCCTACGAGGGCCGAATTTAATGTATGTATGTATGTATGTATGTCTGCCTAAAACTTTCGACAGAGGTAATGGATTTTCACAAAATCGGTATCGTTTTGAAGCGCGATCCTTCGGACAACAAATATAGAAAAATTGGCAAAAAACATTAATTCTTTCACCCCCAACTGGGCAGTTATCTACAAGGAGGGGTCGCTTTTTTCGTCGATATTTCGACAGTCATCCGCTCTTTTCGACTGACTAGCCTTAATTTAAACCTTCGCCACTTCCAGTTTGGCGATGGATGCAACAGCAAAGACGTCACGTTTTTTTTTCACGCTACGGGTACAAACCTGCTTGCCTACTACCAATTTTTTTTTTTTGCTCAACACATACTTTCAAACTACTGGGCAACGGCGGGCAACCAGGCTAGTATTATTATATATGGGATGCAAGCAGTTGTTTTAAGCTCTATCAAAGAGTTATGGATCTTGTATTATCAGTCTAAGTACAACAGCCAGACAAAATGTCAAACTAGTACCCTCAAACCTGTAAGAAAAGATTAGCCTAGTTGTGCAACTAGCAACAAAGATTCGAACACTAGTCCGAATAGTTCAAATTTGTTTTCCTGTGCAATAACTGTTCGTCCAAGTTTTAATCACCTAAATAATGATTGCCCTTTGTCTTTCTATAAGGTTGGTTAATTGTTTTTGTTTTACGGCATATCAACCCTTTTCAGGTTATTTAATGCCGAATCCAGTGATTTTTTTAAATAGAATATATATATATATATATATATATATATATATATATATATATATATATATTCATATCGGTTTCTATTTAACCCATATTTGGGGCCCTAATAGGTACTACTAGTCCGGGTCAGAGTGGATCTGGGATCAATGGCAAAGGGTGGCTCCATACTCCCCAAAGCCTGCAAGCTGGGGCGTCACCATCGGATATAGTTTAAAGCCGTATCCAGGACTCTTTCCATAAGCCCCGGTCGGTGACCCATGGGAGTCATGATGCAAGCAGTACGTTGATTTCTTTTTTCACTCTTTTTTTTCCCAAATTTATTCGTTTTAAAAAACTAAAATCTAGAGATCTTCCCTATAAGAGTAGTCTTAGCACTCCTGCACAGAGTGATCCAGACATACCTCAGCGCACGCCCGGCTTTCCTTGGAATATTACGTCAACAGTCGGAGTAAGCCGAGCGTCGCCGAGGAAATTAAGCCATCTGACATAACATAAAGTTGAGCCAATGACAATGTAGCGCGATGGTTTTCAACGCGCGAGTTGAAAATTCGAAGTAGCAGACGACAATTTGAAAGAGAAAGAAAAGAAAACAAATTAGTAAAAAAAAAAAAAACACCATTTCGTACTTTCACGTCAAAAAAAAAAAACCATCAATTTTACAGTCTTAAGTGAGCAGTTGAAAACACCAGCCGGAGTTCTCCACTTTTGTCAAGAAAAAAAATTACTGGCATGCACGAAAACTTGTGCATCATGTGGACACAGGTGCAATCTTATTATAATAGGAAAGGTAAGCGATGGCTATGCCTGGAGGTGTCAGGCTGCCAAATGCCGAATCTTTACATCATCCGGACTGGTACCTTATTTTTTGCCAAGTCTAGCCTGACAATTGCCATCATAATTAAAATAATTTACTTGTGCACGTTCGAGCGAGCAATACAGAAAGACCTCCAGCGCGAATACAGAATACGATCTATGGAAACAATATAAAAGAAACAACAACAACAACAAAAAACTATCCTACCCAGTTTTCTAGTTTTCAGGATTTTCCTTGAAAAAACCCCAAAAATAAACCCCAAAAAACGAAACCAAACAAAAAATAACACCCCCCCCCAAAAAAAACTTAACAAAAAAAATCCTTGAAAGTGTTTATCTGACTTACCTTTGAACATTTTCTTGAACAAAAAAATCTTTAATATTATTTATTTAAAAAAAAAAAAAAAAAATATATATATATATATATATATAGCAACAACAGCAAAATATATTGTTATAAAATTTTTCTTTACGGTTAATAAAACTTAAAATTTAAGGTAGGTTTTCTTTTCTTGTTATGCTTTCATCGGCGACGCTCGGCTTAATTTCCTCGGCTACGCTCGGCTTACCCCGGCTATTGGCGTCATGTTCCGGAGAAAGCCAGGCGGACTCTGAGTTACGTCTGGATCACTCTCTGCATGAGTACCGTAGTTTTACATTTGCGAAAATATACGCACATATTAGTTTTTTTGTTTTTTTTTCAATAATCCAACCTCATACATAAAAAGCAGTTATATATTCAGACATTAATTCCAGCAACGACAAAGTTCATTCTGAGTTTCTCACCTCTTACCTTGAGCACGTATTGCAATGGAGCATTTTTTTTTTGCGTCATCCGACCTCATATATAAAAAGCAACTATATATTTATACACTTAATAATAATCAAAATCAGAGTCGGCAATTGTATCAGAATCGGGAAGAATTAGTGACAGTGAAATGAATGGCTCTCGTCTTCAGGAGGCTTCATGTTTTGACGAACTTGACCTTTACTCCTGATCTGAAATGGAACACATAGATTAAATCTGTTGCCAAGGCCGCTGGAAAAATGGTAGGATCCTCCTATCAATCCAATAAATATCTCGCTGCTGACGCAATTCTCTATCTCTATAAGAGTCAGGTACGTCCAAGGATGGAGTACTGTTGCCACATCTGGGCAGGAACTGCTAGAAAGGACTTGTCCTGCCTTGATAGAGTTCAAAATAGACTTCGTAGCCTCGTAGGACATGTCCTTTTCTCTTCCCTGCAACCTCTATCTCACAGAAGAGATGTAGCGAGTTTGTCTCTGATGTATCGTTATTTTCATGGCAAGTGCTCGACTAAACGTTCACAAGAAACACTCGTCTAGATAAAAACACTATCAATAATGTCCCCCACTCTTTATCTGTGCCTAAACCTAAACGTAGATTCCATGAAAAAAGCTTCTTTCTTAGAACTGCGCGCCTGTGGAACTCTGTTCCGACTGCCTGCTTTCCAGCTGACTACAATCTGATTGTAAACAAGTTCTTGAGGAGCCGTTCCACTTAAGTTAACAAATTTACCGAATTTCTATTGCTAACAACTACTATATTGTTCAATTGACTACTGTACACTCTTAACCCTTATCCTCGAGTGGTCTCCGGGTCTTGATAAGTGGTAATGCCTATGTAAAAGAAAGACGGATTATTTGTCATTTTTACAGTCATAAAGCTAATTTGCATTTAATTCTATAGTTGGCATTGGCCGTAGCCACATACATTCTTGTACATATATGGAATACATACATTTCTCTACATAGCGCACTATTTTATTTATTTTAATTCCAAAGTATTTTTTTTTACAAAGGAGTACCCACTTATTAAGGCCACTCGAGGATGAGATTTAATGAGTGTAGAGTGGTCAAGAAGAACATGTCGTAGTAATCGTTAGCAGTGGAAATGAGTCCCCACTTATTAAGGCCTTGAAGCCACTAAAGGATAAGGATTAAAAAATGTACGGTAATCAGTTGGACAATATCGTAGTAATCATTAGTAGTAAAAATTTAGTAAATTGAATTACTTAATGCGACGGCTCATCAAGAACTTGTTTATGTTGGTCTTGAAGACGACCATATTATAGTCGGTTGGAAAGCAGGAAAACGGAAGGGAGTTCCACAGGTGTGCGGTTCTAAGAAAGAAGCTTTCTTCATGGAATCTACGTTTAGGTTTAGGCACACATAAAGAGTGGAGGGAAATTATTGATAGTGGTTGCAGTTAGACGAGTGTTTTTCATGAAATTCAGGACAGGAAGATCATAGATTGGCGCTTAGACGAGCACTTGCCATGAAAATAACGATAAAGCAGAGACAGGCTTGCAACGTCTCTTCTGTGGGAAAGAGGTTGCAGGGAAGAGAAAAGGGCATCCCCCACTAAGCTACAAGTCTATTTTGAACTCTGTCAAGGCAGGATAAGCTGCTTCTAGCAGCTCCTGTCCAAATGTGGCAACAGTGCTCCATCCTTGGATGTACTTGGCTCTTATACAGGCAGAGAATTGCATCAGCAATGAGATATCTACTGAAGCGATCTTAGCATTTTCCTAACAGCCCTGGGAACGGATTTAATGTACGTGTTCCATCTCAGATCGGGAGTAAAGGTCAGACCCAAAAGCTTGTCAAAATATGGAGCCTCCCCAAGACGAGAGCCATTCATTTCCATTGATGCCAGACGGTATGATAATAAATAATAAGATTCAATAAGACCATTACGAGAAATCAAAGAACACTAGAAAAAATAATATTGTTATTTCTCCATGAAATGGAAAAATAAGACAAATATAGTTTCTATGAAAATAGTGCTGTACTAGCGAGACCTGTGGAAATTCCACGGAGGAGTGATTCATATGCAATATATTGATTTTTTTTTTTTTACATCGTGCTCACCACTTATTAAGGCCCAGGAGCCACTCGGGGATAAGTGTTAAAATGTTGGCATTCTGTAGATATTCACCGTAAATGGAGATGCTCTGATATTATTGTAGCTATTTTGTTAAAACTGCAAAAGTATATATCCAAGCTAGCAGGGACGCCCGGCGTAGCTAGGTCGAAAAATACGCTTAAATATGATATTTTAATTTTTGCAGATTTTGTACAAATTAGTATAGAGTTATCGATTTTTATATATTTTAAAGTAACGATTTCAAAAATAAAAAAAATATATCCATATAACTTGGGTTCATCAGCTTAAATAGAAACCGAATCCCAAACTTATCTATATATCTATAAAAGTGAACGTGTCTGTCTGTGTGTCTGTGTACATTTCCCTACGCAATAACTCTGTCAATT
The DNA here is from genome assembly GCF_053919585.1 of Euprymna scolopes. Classification (NCBI taxonomy): domain Eukaryota; kingdom Metazoa; phylum Mollusca; class Cephalopoda; order Sepiida; family Sepiolidae; genus Euprymna; species Euprymna scolopes. The sequence goes on from NC_136526.1 coordinate 12,160,121, forward strand.
TTTAGTCTACAGACTCCAAATTTGATATACTGGGTACTGAGATTTGGGAAAATCGATGTGATCGGTTTTCAGACAGAAATTAGGCTGTTAAGGGGTCAAAGTTCAACGATTTGACCTTTGAGAACTCTACCAAACTCATCCGACAATGTGGGGTCTAAACACTTGAAATTTTAGATATAGGTTCCTTGGACATGGATGTAACTTAATAACTTGATTTGAGCTCAAAACAATAAATCTTAAGGGGTCATAATAGGGGTCAATTTTTTTTTATTTGCTCAGCATACACCTCCAAACACCCGGGCAACGCCTGGCTGAAATGCTAGTATATCTATAAAAGTGAAAGCGTCTGTGTGTGCGTCTGTGTACATTTCCCTACACAATAACTCTGTTAATTTTTAGTCTACACACTCGAAATTTGATATACAGGGTATTGAGATTCGGGAAAATCGATGTTGGCCAGAAATTTGGCTGTTAAGAGGTCAAAGTTCAAATATTTGACCTTTGGGAACTCTACCAAGCTCCTCTGACAATTTCGGATATAAACAATTGAAATGTAGATATAGGTTCCTTGGACATGGATCTAACTTAATAACTTGATTTGAGCCCAAAACAATAAATGTTAAGGGGTCATAGTATGGGCCAAATTTAAAAAAAAATTGACCTCTGCGGTCTTTACCAAATTACTCAGACAATTTCTACTCTAAACATTTGAAATTTTACATAAAGGGTATTCAGAGATAGGGCAAGCTTTTTAATTGGTTTGGGTCGAAAATTTGAGCTACCAAAATATAAATGTATGTATGTATGTTTGCATGTCTGCCTAAAACTTTCGACGAAGGCGACGAATTTTCATGAGATCAGTAACGTTTTGAAGCTCGGCCCTTTAGACGATAAAATACCGAAAAATTGGCTAAAAACATTAAATTCTTCATCCTCAACTGGGCACTTTTCTACAGGGAGAGGTCGCTTTTTTCGCCGATATTTTCGAAAGTCATCCTCTCTTTTCGATTGTCCAGCCTTAATTTAAACCTACGTCACTTCCGGTTTGGCGGTGGTCGTAACAGCAAAGACGTCACGTTTTTTTTTCTCGTTCTTTTCCTCCTTCGCGGTACGGGATCGAGCCTGCCTTCCTACTACCACTTTTTTTTCTTTTTTTTTTGCCCAACACACACCTCCAAACACCCGAGCAACGCCGGGCACCCATGCTAGTATATATATATATATATATATATATATATATATATATATATATATATATATATATATGTATATATATATATATATATATATAACTTTAGCTCCTACAGCTATAATCGAAACTGAAACCAAAACTTATGAAGAATTTTTGATGAAATTATTTATACAAAAATAGATTACTAAGATGCCATCAACTAAAATCGAAACCGAAACCAAGACTTATGAAGAATTCTTGATAAAATTATTTGTAAAAAATAGATTATTAGAGTGCCATTAGCTATAATCGAAACAAACACCAAAACTTTTTAGGAATACTTGGTATTATTTATAAAAAAAAAATAGATGACTTATGTGCGATCAGCTGTAATCGAAACCGAAACCAAAACTTTTGAAGAATTCTTAGTAAAATTATTTGTTACAGATTACAGACAGAGTACAAAATAGACTTCGTGGCTTAGTGGGGGATGCCCCTTTCTCTACCCTGCAACCTCTCTCCCACAGAAGAGACGTTGCGAGCCTATCCTTGTTTTATCGTTATGGCAGGTGCTCGTCTGAACTCCAATCTCTGGTCCCCCCTCGCCAATCTTTCACGAAAAACACCCGTCTAGCCGAATCCACTGTGAAAAGTTTCCCCCACTCTATATCTGTGCCTAAATCAAAACGCGGATTCCATGAACCAAGCTTTTTTCTTAGAACTGCACGCTTGTGGAACGCTGTTCCGTCTGCATGCTTCCCACCGGACTACAACTTGGATGTCTTCAAGTCCAACGTTAACAAATTCCTAATGAACCGCCCCCTTAAGTAAACACTTCATTAAATCTCCACACTAACGTAATGTACTTGCAATAACCCTTATCCCTGAGTGGCTTCCGGGCCTTTAAAAGTGGTGATCATTGTTTAAAAAAAAGAAAAAAAAAAGAAATGGAAATCATAATAATGACACGACCCGGATTTAAACGTGACACAGAAAATAACACACACGCTATCGTATTAATATATAGACTGTAATTTGGACGTGAGGGATTACTAATCGAAATCATTTCGACAAGACATGTCATGTCAGGAGTTGAACAGCAAGATGTCTGTCCACGTTATGTTTAAACTTCTGCTGGTTATTACAGTCGAGGAAGCCAGAAACAGAGAGGGAATTCCAATGTCTAGCAGTTCGAGGGATATAAACTATTAGAGCAGAAGGTATCCGACGTCTAGGGACGTCAACAACAGTAACAACAAAATTTCTTACCAAAGGATTTTCGGGAATTTCTTGAAAAATCAACACTTTTGACTCACCTGAAAAGAAACAGAAATGAGAAAATCGATAAATATTCAGCAATCGATATATCAAGAGAAGAAAAAAATATCTAAACACGTACATCTAATATATAAAGTTATATTGTCGGGTTTCCAGAAGAATCCATCTCAGCATTTGAAATCAGGGGAATCTTATCCTGCCTTGACATGACTATATGAACAATTTAAAGTCCAGCAACGACAAAGTTCTTTCGGAGTACCCTGACCTTGAGCACGCCTCCCCCTTAAGGGAGGACCTTTGTGGCCTTCGGGCCAAGATCAAAGTGTAGTATCTGGTCCGGCAGCTGCTGCAAGCAAAGATGATCAAAGTCTAGTATCTGTTCCGGCAGATGCTGCAAACAAAGACCATTGCCCTTGTGGCAATCTTCTGGTCCATGTAGGGGCAACCCTATTTGGGCTAGCTGGCAAATCACTATCCAGCTCCCATTTCCCACCTCTCGGGAGCTGGTCCCCTTTTCCCTTCCCCCCTTCACTCCTCACTTTAAAAATTGGCCTTGTGCCTAATCTGCTCGGTGGGGGAGCAAATTAATATCACCCTGACCTTGAGCACGTACTGCAATGGGACAACTTCTTTTTTTTTTTTGATAATCTGACCTCATACATAAAAAACAGCTATATGTTTAGACATTTAAGAATAATCAAAATCAGAGTCGGTAATTGTATCAGAATCGGGAAGAATTAGTTTTTAATCTGATTTGTGACAGAAAAGACGGATTATTTACCATTTTCAGTCATAAATAGCGCTATGACAACAGCATATTCTTTTCATTATTTTGACTCTCGAGTATATATTAGACACAGACACAGTTAATCAACGGAGAACCACATCACTCTATATAAGAGCATATAAGATATCAACGGATACACACTCGAGAGTCAAAACAATGAAAATAATATGCAGGACTTTATCAAATCTCCAATACTAACGATTACTACGACACTATCCCATTGATTACTGTACACGCAATAACCCTTATCCCCGAGGTCCTGGATATGACCTAAAACTATATCTGATGATGTGGCCCCACCTTGCGGGCCTTGGGGAGTGTGGAGCCACCCTTTAATTGCCATTACTCCCAGGTCCACTCTGACCCGGAGTGGTAGTACCTGTTCGGGTCCCAACTATGGGTTAAATAGAATCCGACTTAAAAAAACAAATATACTCCTCAAAATAACTAGATTCGGCATTAAATAACCTGAAAAAGGTTGATATGCCGTAAAACAAAAACAACCAACCAACCTTATCCCCAAGTGGCTTCCGGGCTTTGATAAGTGGCGACTACCTTGTAAGAAAAGTATTAATTATGTGTCCCCCTCCTCAATCGTCAGTGATGATGTTCTCCATCTGATATAAAAGAACCGTGTTACACATTCCTTCAATAATGAATTCGCATTTCCCTCAGCTCTGTTATGAATGTCTCTCTCAGAATATAAATGTCTTATTATCTCTGTATTACATGTTCCCGTTATATGTGCTCCAGTATGACCCCCCCCCCCCGCTACACAACATATCCTCGAGTGGCCTTTGAGCCTTGGTAAGTGGTGACTCACAAGTAAAATTTAAAAAAAAACAAAATTGTAGGCGTTACTGCACCTACGCACTGTCAGAACGGCGATGACAATCAGATCATCCTGAGATGACGACGGATAATGCGCTGAACTGTGAAGCAAAGGTTGCGCAATCTCCAACCACACCTATTCTGAATCGGTACTGTTTGATTCCAGTGGCAAGGAGAAATCCAGAACGACTAAAAACAATAATAAAATAAGCGGATAATACATACAGCGCCTGGTATTCTAAAATGGTCACCGATTTTGTACCGAAGAAGAATTACTTAGGACTTCTACCCAGTCATGGTTGACGAAACCAGAGTATGCTACCCCTGTGGATTAAAGAAGCCGAGCATGCGGGGGTCCCGCCCCATGAGTGAAAAATTTACTTTCATCATGACTAATGTTTGTGCAAAGTTTAAAAAAAAAAAATCCAAAGTGTGGTTAGTGAGAAAAGTGTGAACAAATGAATGGATCAACGATTTGGGAACGATTTTACATCTATAACGCTACTCCTAAAGAGGACAACGAGAGTTATCCCGGAAAATCTGTTATAGAAAAAAAAAAAACATTTACAATGACTAATGATTGTGCTAAATTTTAAAAAATCAAAGAAATGGTTATTGAGAAAAGTGAGAACAAACGGACAAATGATTTTGGGGCAATTTTATCTTATTTGACCCCACCAATTTTACCCCTATTTGCTCTACTAATTTTTACCCCTATTTGCTCTACCAATTTTACCCCTATTTGCTCTACCAATTTTACCTCTATTTGTCGCCACCAATTTTACCCCTAATTGCCCTACCAATTTTACCCCTATCTGCCGCCACCAATTTTACCTCTAATTGCCCTACACAATTTTATTCTATTTGCTCTACCAATTTTACCCCTATATGCCCTACCAATTTTATCCTATTTACTCTACCAATTTTACCCCTATTTGCCCTACCAATTTTATCCTATTTGCTCTACCAATTTTACCCCTATTTGCTCTACCAATTTTACCTCTATTTTCCGCCACCAATTTTACCCCTAATTGCCCTACCAATTTTACCTCTAATTGCCCTACACAATTTTATCCTATTTGCTCTACCAATTTTATCCCTATTTGCCCTACCAATTTTACCCCTATTTGCCCTACCAATTTTATCCCTATTTTCTCTACCAATTTTACCCCTATTTTCTCTACCAATTTTATCCCTATTTTCTCTACCAATTTTAGCTCTAATTGCCCTACCAATTTTACCCCTATTGGCTCTTCCAATTTTACCCCTATTTGCCGCCACCAATTTTACCCCTAATTGCCCCACCAATTTTACTCCTAATTGCCCTACCAATTTTACCCCTATTTGCTCTACCAATTTTACCCCTATTTGCTCTACCAATTTTATCCTATTTGCCCTATCAATTTTACCCCTATTTGCTCTACCAATTTTATCCTATTTGCCCTACCAATTTTACCCCTATTTGCCCTATCAATTGTACTTTATTTACCCTATGTTTTACCTTATTTGCCCTACCAATTTTACCCTTATTTCCCCCTAGGAGGAGCAACCAGAGTTATTTCGGAAAATCCTTTCTAAAAAAAAAAAAAAAAAAAATTACATTCAGCATGACTAATGTTTTTGCAAAATTTCCAAAAAAAAATCGAAGAAAAGTGCGAACAAAAAAATGGACGAACAGACGAACGGACAAACAGGAGTGAATTACTTGGCCCAATCCCTGCTGTGTCGAGAGGGGGGGGAGTAAAGGGTTCTCTTTTTTTTTTTTTTTTTTTTACAAGGTGGTCACCACTTATCAAGGCCCGGCGGTGCCGATTCCCTAATGCCTGTTCCCTAGTTATACAAAATACACGTGAAGAAGGTCGGAGGTCAGATCGACCGAAATGTTGCGAAATTAACATTCAAGATGAGAACAGATGTCCGTACAATGGAAACAATACGTGTTGTTTTTGATAGGAAAACAACCACTTTTTCGGCTGATAGATTACACAACAGGTTCCTCTTTAGAATTAGGTTATCTATTCGCGCTTATTGCTGTCAGTTACAGCTTTATTTATATTGGATGTTTATCGTCAAATTGCTATTGTTATGTATTGAACTGACCTTGAAGGCCGATAGTAAAAATTTTGTTGTGGGTGGGGTGTAAAGCAGGCACGAATTTCAACATCTATCTATCTATCTATCTATCTATCTATCTATTATATAAAAAAAAAAACTGTGTGTGAGAGTTCGTTCCCCATAGACTCGGAAACGGCTACTTTAAAAAAAAAAAATTCACACGAATATACTTGATGTGTCTGGGAGTGTTCTTACGTAGGTTTTGTATCGGAATGCGTCTAATAAGCATCGAAAATTGAACTGACCTTGAAGGACGATAGTCGAAATTTAGTTGGGGGTGGGTATAAAGCAGGCCCGAATTTCAACATCTATCTATCTATCTATCTATCTATCTATCTATCTATCTATCTATCTATCTATATCTATCTATCTATCTATTATATATAAAAAAAAAACTGTGTGTGAGAGTTCGTTCCCCATAGACTCGGAAACGGCTACTCTTTTAAAAAATTTTACATGAATATACTTAATGCGTCTGGGAGTGTTCTTACGTAGGTTTTGTATCGGAATGCGTCTGATAAGCATCGAATACCGATAATCGAAAATTGAACTGACCTTGAAGGACGATAGTAGAAATTTAGTTGGGGGGGTGTAAGGCAGGCCCGAATTTCCACATCTATCTATCTATCTATCTATTTATGTATTATATAAAAAAAACTCTGTGTGTGAGAGTTCGTTCCCTATGGACTCGGAAACGGCTGATCCTTTTTTTTTTTAATTTCACACGAATATACTTGATGTGTCTGGGAGTGTTCTTACGTAGGTTTTGTATCGGAATGCGTCTGATAAGCATCGAAAACCGATAATCGAAAATTGAACTGACCTTGAAGGACGATAGTAGAAATTTAGTTGGGGTGGGTGTAAGGCAGGCCCGAATTTCAACATCTCTCTCTCTCTCTCTCTCTCTCTCTCTCTCTCTCTCTCTCTATTTCTCTCTATCTATCTATCTATTTATGTATTATATAAAAAAAAACTCTGTGTGTGAGAGTTCGTTCCCTATGGACTCGGAAACGGCTGATCCTTTTTTTTTTAATTTCACACGAAGATACTTGATGTGTCTGGGAATGTTCTTATGTAGGTTTTGTATCGGAATTCGTCTGATGAGTATCGAAAACCGATAATCGAAAAAAAAAATCCGATTAAAGAAGTAAGTCCGATTTTGACCAAAGTTAACACCTTTATACAGCCTAACATCACAGGTGCGTTTGAGAAGTTTTATCAACGCACAAGTAGAAAGGCCCAGTCAATAAACTCGACAGTAGATTATTTTATAGGACAGGGGCGCGTTCGAAATGAATATTTCTTTTTAGAGCACAACTAAGCCATGATACTTGACTGTTGCATTTCCTCTCCCTGTCTTCCTCATTTCTCTCTTCAATCTGCCCCTATTTCTGCTTCCTCTCCACGGTTTACTCTCCCTGCCCCCTTCTTTCTTGGTGCTAGCAGATCAGGTTGTCTGAAGATATTGGCTTCCTGAGAAATGCACCTAACATTGATGCGTTTTGTTTTTCTACATTTTTTTTCTTTCGTAAAACCTAATTATGTTCTGAAATACCAAAAACTACAAACAAAAAGAACCCACCTTTTTTCCCCTTTTCCTTCTTCCCATTTCCTCTTTCTCTTTCTACCCCCCCCCTCCTCCCTCACTTCCTGACTGGTTTCCTTACTTAAAATGTACCAAGCATTAATACTGTAACCCCTTTCCTTTCCCATTCCAAAGCTCATTCATATAAAAGCCCTGTACGTCCATTATAATTCCTTTATGATGGGATGTGTCTCCTAGCGGCTTCGGCTGCCGGGAGACAGGGTAGTACAAGTCAAGGATTCGTCACTTGACACTCAGCCCAACAGGTGAGGGGCCGGGAACCGGCCCAGCACCTGTTGGACTGAGGTACACCGCCTGGGTAATACCTAGGAGGTCCACCCTCCCAGGCCTTGCCACCAGGCTTTCCGGTGGGGCAAGTTTATTGCTGAGGCGCCCCGACCGGGGAATGCCGACGGGGTTACTCAGGCAATTTTTAAAATTGCAGGAGTGCCCCTCCTTTAGGGGAGCCTGCGGGTATCCCACTTTCCAGGCCTTGTGCCAAATATTGCCGATGTGGGCGGCAATTAAATATATACCCTTGCCACGTCTGGGCAGGAGCTGCTAGAAGCAGCTTATCCTGCCTTGACAGAGTTCATAATATACTTTATAGCCTCCGTAGAGGGCTGCCCCTTTCTCTTCCCTGCAACTGCAACCTCTTTCCCACAGAAGAGACGTTACGAGATTGTCAATCTATCGTTATATTCGTCGCAAGTGCTCGTCTAAGCTCCAATCTATGGTCTTCCCTCGCCAAGCGTTCACGAAAAACACTCGTCTAGTTGAAACCACTATCAATAATTTCCCCCACTCTTTATCCGTGCCTAAACCTAAACGTAGATGTAATGAACAAAGCTTCTTTCTTAGGACTGCACGCCTGTAGAACTTGCTTCCGTTTAACCGCTTTTCCAGATTTTGGTCGCCTTCAAGTCCAATGTAAAGAAATTTTTGTTGAACCGTCCCCTTAAGTAATCCAACTTACCAAATGACTACTGTGCACTCATTAACCCTTATCCTCTAGTGGCCTCCGAGCCTTTATAAGTGGTGCCTCCTATGTAAATAAAAAAATATAAAACATGATTTCATAAAATCAATAGTAAGTTCTCTACAGTGCAATGTAGACTACAATGTATTGTGGACTAATTCACTGTAGAGAGACATGTGAATCTTTATTTTGTTGTACCATCATGGGTCACCAACAAGAGCAGGCAACTACAAAAAACAAAACAAAACAAAACAAAAAAATACAGAAACATTCATTTCGAACGCGCACTTGCCTTATCAAAGAACCTACTGTTGATTTTATATGTCGAGCTTTTCAGCTTGTGTGGTATTAAATCTGCTTTCAGTTGTGATGTTAGGCTGTATAAGTGTGTTAACTTTGGTTAAAATGGCCTGTTTCTTTTTTTCATTGGATTTTTTCGATTATCGATAGTTACTGAAGACATTCCGATACAAAACTTATCCAAGAACACTGCCAGATGCAGAAAGTACCTTCGTGTGAAATGTCATAAAAATCGGCCCAGCCGTTTTCGAGTCTATAAGAAACGGACTCAGAAACACTTCGAAAAAAGTTTCTTTTATAAAATAGTAGACAAAACACGACTTTCGGATTATTTCGTATGTTGAAGACGTACCCTGTTAGTCCAAGCTATCTTAGGAAAAAAAAAAAAAAAAAAAAAAAAAAAAAATGGCTAACACATTGAAAACAACCAAAGTTTTGTTTATTTACGTATTTATGGAAATGCGTCTCCAGAGAAATCTCAGTAAAAATATGCATTAAAAAAAAAAAAATAAATAAATAAAGACCAACCCATTTCAGCATTAATAACGATCAATCTGTTGCTGTGCGAATTTAGAAATGGATACGTTTATGCAGGTGTGGTCGCAACTGGCATTGGATGCCGGGTGGCTGATTACAAAACCATCTTTGACTGAAAATAACGGAATGTCAAGGACGAACCAGCGTGATAAAAAAAAAAAATTATAAATAAAAAATTATTAAAAAAAAAACAAACCAAACAAACAAAAACAAACTATTGCATGCAATGTGTTAGTTATCAGAGGCGTCCTCGAATTTCTATAAAAAGGCTTCGTCTGTCGGTCAGTCTTTATTGTATTTGTGTTTATAATAAACAAACTGGAAGACCCGGCGTTACCCGAGATTGAACGAAGATCAATAATATGTTCTATCTAACTCCGTTTATATAACCATTATTGTTTTTTTTTTTTTTTTTTTTTACCAATCTTCTGTTTTGGAAGAAGTTGAAATATTGAAAAATTGTCTGTGAGTTCCTTCCTCATAGGTTGCAAAAAAGTTGGGCATATCTTTTGCAAATTTCACACAAAGGCAATTTATATATCCGGCAGTGTTCTTAGATATGTTTTCTATTTTGAAATTCATCCGATAAGTATCGAGAATCAAAAAAAAAAAAATCTTAGTCTTTCCTCTCTTATGGATAAAAAAAAAAGAAGAAATTTAAAAGGGGAATATTTGATGTTACACCAGTGTAACCTTGCCCGGTGTAACGTAAAATGTTCCCCTGTAATAATCTTTTTTTTTTTATCTATAAGAGAAGAGAGACTATTCTTAGAATAGCCTAAATATCAGCTGACGTGATATTGCCTAAATATCAGCCTAAATATCAGCTGACGTGATATTGTAAACAAACACAGACGGAATTTTGATGAACGCCATTATCATTATTATTTAAAAATGAAAAATTAGCAAATTAGTCCACCGGGCAAATTATTCATCGAAATATATAATATTCAGTAGAGGATTGAATTGATTCTATAATAATACATACGCAATCTGCATTAATTAAAATATCCTCTTTAAGCGCATTGTACTACCGGGCAATATATATATATATATATATATATATATATATATATATATATATATATATATAGAGAGAGAGAGAGAGAGAGAGAGAGAGAGAGAGAGAGAGAGAGAAGGAGAGAGAGAGAGAGAGCGAAAGTGAGTCAGAGAGAGAGAAACGAAAAAGGAACAAACCAAGTTATGTGTTCATCAACGTTTCGTCTTTATTTCCAGACTTCCTTTGGATTAATGATCAATAGGACTATGACAACAGCATATTCTTTTTCTTGTTTTGATTCTCAGGTACATATCCATTGATATCTTAAAAGTTTTTATGTAGAGTGATGTGGTTCTCGGTTGATTAATTGTATCTAACTGTGTCGGATATATACTCGAGAGTCAAAACAATGAAAAGAATATGCTGTTGTCATAGGCACAGTCTGTATATCTATAAAAGTGAACGTGTCTGTGCGTGTGTCTGTCTGTGTACATTTCTCTACGCAATAACTCTGTCAATTTTTAGTCTACACACTCGAAATTTAATATACAGGGTACTGAGATTTGGGAAAATCGATGTGATTGGGTGTCAGCCAGAAATTTCGCTGTTAAGGGATCAAAGTTCAACGATTTGACCTTTGAGAACTCTACCAAACTCCTCCGACAATTTTGGGTCTAAACACTTGACATTTTAGATATAGGTTCCTTGGACATGGATCTAACTTAATAACTTGATTTGAGCCCAAAACAATAAATGTTAAGGGGTCATAATAGGGGTCAAAGTTATAAAAAAAATTACCGTTTTTTTTTATTTGCTCAGCATACACCTCCAAACACCCAAACAACGCCGGGCCCCCGTTACTAGTGATTTAGAATTCGAAATAAAGGCGAAACGTTGATGAACACATAACTCTGTTGATTTTTTATCTCTCTATTTCATCAGAATACTATTTCCATTATTCTCATCATATATATATATATATATATATATATATATATATATATATATATATATATATATACTCGGGTTTTTTCTATTCAAGAGTAATGCACTAATGAATTCAACGAGGTTGTTAGATAGTGCTCAATAAAAAGAGCTGATAATACTTGTTTATTGTTATATAAACATGCTCACATCCCGCTGCTACAAATAGCCACTTGTTTCAATCAAACAACAGATATCATCAGGCAGCGACTTGACTATTCAAAAGTTCAATGAATAATCGTTATTCATTGAACTTTTGAATAGTCAAGTCGCTGCCTGATGATATCTGTTGTTTGATTGAAACAAGTGGCTATTTGTAGCAGCGGGATGTGAGCATGGTTATATAACAATAAACAAATATATATATATAAATATATATATATATATATATATATGAAAGTAAATTTTTGGTACAGCAAAATGGAAGGAGAAATTTCAGAGGAAACATAATTTAATTTAAATACCAAAAAACAAGAAATGGGCAGGTGAAGTTATTAAAATATCCTTAAGGCCTTATCGTCTGACCCTCTAAGAGGAAACGTCAGAATGATAAATTAAAAACTAAGAAAACGAATGAGGGAAGAAGGGAATTTTGGTTTCAGTTGGAAGAACAGTGGGGAAAAAAAAAAAATATCTCACTGTTCAGGTGGTTTTAAATCAATGAATATCTCCAACTGATGTTTCAGAATCTTTTGTCTACACAGGCTAGGTCGAGAGTTGTTAATAACAACTGAAACCAAAATTCCCTTCTTCCCTCATTCGTTTTCTTAGTTTTTAATTTATCATTCTGACGTTTCCTCTTAGAGGGTCAGACGATAAGGCCTTAAGGATATTTTAATAACTTCACCTGCCCATTTCTTGTTTTTTGGTATTTAAATTAAATTATGTTTCCTCTGAAATATATATATATATATATATATATATATATATATATATATATATATATATATATATATATATATATATACTAGACTTCCCGTGAATTAATGTATGAGCGTGACACTTGTGCCGTAAAAAAAATAGTTTTTTGTGACATAACAGAAACATTTCTATGAAATTATATTAAAATGAAAAAAGAATATAGATAGATTTCTATGAGTCGTTCCGTTTATAATAGTTTATTTAAAAACAAAAAAAACTTACAGCCATTGAATTATAAGTGGTTTGCCATACTTATAGGTAAATGTGCACTGAACAGATAACATAATACTTAAAGTTACATTCAAATTTTGATATATCTTTTAATTTAAACAAACAAAAAAAAACAATTGGGACTCTGAAAACGTACACAGTAAAACAATACTTTTAATGCCGCGTTGATTATTTATTTGTAACGCAAATTAAAAAAAACATATTTTCGCGGTTATTCATTTATGTTGGTAAGGTAGAAGAAAATGTATGAATGTTTTTTAAGAAAGGTGTATTAAAAAATGGACAATAAATTACAAAAAAAAAGGAAGGTGGTGGGTAAATCGCTGTTGTACAACGCTCTTATGGCTGTCAACGGGTTAAAGTAAATTTATTTGTAAGAAAATTGCGTTAAAATAACTAATAAAATACGGAAATGAACGATGTAAAAAAAATGCAGAAAGTATTAACAATTGTTTATTTGGACAATTTAAACGCAAAAAAACAAACAAACAAACAAAAAACAATCGGCGCGCTAGAAACGTATATAGTAAACAATACCTTTTATTGTCGCCTTGATTATTTATTTGTAAATATGTTTTTTTTCATTTGTGTTTCAACTAAATAATCAACGCGACAATAAAACGTATTTATCCAACCTTGAGATATTCAAAAGTAGAAACTAATGAACTCAACGAGGTGGTTAGATAGTGCTCGATTACAAGAGAATTTTTTTATTTAATCGAAGATAAGCAGATACATTTGGTCACTACAAACAGACATCTGTTTCAGTCAATGAGACTTGTCAGGCGACCATGAAGTATATATATATATATATATATATATATATATATATATATGTATATATATACATATATATACATATATATATGTATATATATAAATATATATATATTGTTATGGTTTTGATTTTCCCAGTTATATATGTGTTTATACGCGCGCGCGCACACACATAATTATTTACTATAATAATTATTAAATACCTACATTACATTATCTGTAATTATTTACTATAATAATTATTAAATACTTTATGTATATATATATATATATATATATATATATATATATATATATATATATACATATATATATATATATATATATATATATATAAATAATTATTACATACATACGAACACATTTATGGTGTGTAATCCTTCTACGATAAACTATTAGTGCACAAGTTGGTCAAAAAATAATAAAGACTGAACATTAAAAAGCAATTAAATGTGTAACATAATTCCGTGCTGTGTTTATGAGACGATCTTAAAAGCAAAGTAAAATCCTAGTTTCAAACGTTTGTTAACCTGTTTTTAAGATAATATATTTAAGTTACTAAGGCATCTGTTTATGTGAAGTGGGCTTTATCTAATTAACAATCAGCAAATAATACAGTTCGAAATTTTTGAAATGAGGGTTGAGTGTTTACATTACTTGGTTTGACTATTGGACTCATTTTGAGTGTTATTTGTGCAATGTTTCAGTCGGTGTAGCCTTCGACCTTCGTCAGGCATCGTAGAAAAGAAAGGAGAAAAGTTACTGGCTCAGTAGAATACGAAACCATCTACGAAACCATCTGTTGTATATGTAAGGGTACAACTCCTAGTATTTAGAGAAGTGAAGTAATTAGGGTCGAATATAATTATTATTAAAGGAGAATGCTGGAATCGAACTCGGTTATCAAAAGTTTAAATGAATACAGATTGTCATTTAGATACGATTCCAGGAATGAAGTGGAATTATCCATTGTAGTTAGAAAGAATTATAAAAACTAATATAGGTCAGAGGAATAATGGGACAATAAAATCAAAACACCAAAACACTTTTTTTTACACACAAGTTTATTAACCATGAAAAATTGTAAGCCTAAATAAAAAAAAACAAGAACATAGACAAATGGATAGGAACTCTGAATCTCCTAACTGCACTCACTGAAATTACTGTCTTCCATGGTTGTTGTCTCACCACCAAAAACGTTTTTACGAGACATACATACATACATACATACATACATTTAAACAGACATATGAGATTTATATTATAGAAGATTACAAAAATTAAAATTATTAATAAACAATAACCCTATATCCGACGACAGTATGCTCAAAACTAGAAATGCTGGACCCGTCCTTAAATACCCCATAGTAGAATGTGTCTCCAAAAATAACACGTACATTGGTATGCCTCGAGCCAGCATCTATCGTTGACGAACAGGCCACCTATCTCCCCCGAATAGCTCGATTTATCCACACCTCACAGCACACAACATCCCCAAAACCGAATTTAGAGATATACTAATAAAAAACACTGCCATTTTAGCTGTTTCACATTGTGATGTGCGCCTCCTAATTATTGAAGCCTTGTTAATCCGTATTAAAAAAAAAGAACAAAAAATACAACCCTTATTCAAGCTCAATACGGAGCAGATGGCACGCTTAAATGCTTTTAAGTATTTTAACCGATTTTAAACATCTTTCCATTCAATCCATTACCTTGTTTTTTTATCACTCGCCTTAGGACGACTTATGGAGGTCGAAAACGTTCAGGTGCACGGTAAATTTTTATTTTACACTCGAGCAGAATGTTCGGAAACTAGTCCGTCAAAAAGAAAAAATGGATTATAAGAGAAACAAACACTGCTCTATTATAAATGTCTCCCGCTAGTCTGTTATAAATGTGAATTCTCCAGGTAATTGGGTCGTCGTCGTTGCTGTGTACTCCGTTAAATGACGTCATGTCCCCGTCATGTACACTCTTACATAACACCATATAACGACCAACATGCCTGACGAAGGTCGAAAGCTACACCGATCGAAACGTTACACATATAACACTCAAGATGAGAACAAAAGTCCGATCAAACCAACTAATATAGAGCAAATAATATTTAGTTATTTCTTTTTACTTTCATTATACAGAATATAATGAAAAGAAAAAGAGATCTATAATATAAATCTCACCAGTCTGTTTAAATGTACGTATGTATGTATGTATGTATGTATGTATGTATGTATGTATGTATGTCTACCTAAAACTTTTGACAGACGCGTCGGAACATGACGAAAGTGGTATCATTTTAAACCTCGAACTTTCGGACGACAAATATCAATAAATTGGCCCAAAACATTAATTCTTTCACCTACGAGGAGGGGTTGCTTTTTTTCGCAGATATTTCCGAAAGTCATCCACTCTTTTCGATTGACTAGCCTTAATTTTGACGTTCATCACTCTCGGTTTTGCGATGGACGCAACACCAAAGACGTCACGTTTTTATTTTTCACGTTCTTTTCCTCTTTCGTAGTACGGATTCGAGCCTGCCTTCCTACTAATATTTTTTTTTTGCTCAACAACACACCGCCAAACACCTGGGCAACGCCGGGCACACAGGTTAGTAATAAATAAAGGAAAAAAAAAAACAACAGAAAGAGATAAATAATGCGAGAAAACTCTGAAACGCCAATAACCTTTTATTATTTTAAGAGTATACCTAAAACAAACAAAAATGACAACCTGCAAACATTATAGGACATTCATTGGTGAGCCGATTTTACGAAGTGTCCAAGTAGCCACGTGTTCACACACGACAACTTCAAAGGTGTCCACAGTGATAGGATGTTACGACGTGAACCAGCTTGCTTTAACATGTAGGCACGGAAACATCTTTGTTTAAAAAACTTGCCTTCAATTTAATTGATTTTAAAAATAGATAATCCCCTTTAAGAAGGACAATTTTATTTGCTGATACAAATTGATTTTAATGTTAAAAGGTAGAGATGTTACATGGAAAGGCTGTCCCCTTTCCATGTAAATAAGAAGAAGATTAGATAAGTGAAAATGAGATTAGGATGAACCGAGACTCAGGTTCAGAAAGTGGAATGTTAGAATTTAGCTATTGTTAAAGTCTATTGGAAAGGGTGTCCGCAAAGTCTGGCTACATTATGTAGCCAGACTTTGCGGACACCCTGTAGATTATGTAGTCAGACTTTGTGGGCAGCGTGTAGATTATGTAGCCAGACTTTGTGGGCACCGTGTAGATTATGTAGCCAGACTTTGTGGACACCCTGTAGTTAGATATTGTTTGTATTGTAAAAAATAATTGATTGTTTGTTCTTTTATGAAAACTGAATTAAAAATGTCAGCTAAAAAGAATGAACAATACAAATTAAAAATGAATTGTTAAAAAAAATAGGTTAGTTGTGAATTCTTTGTTTTCGACAGTGTGTTTGGAGAACGTGCGCTTAGCCACGTGAATTGGTCACGTTTTGGAGCCAAACTTCTGACGTCATAACAAAAAGAAAATTCTCAATATAGGAGCTAGACTTAGTCAGATCAGGGCAAGAGTTGAGGCAGAACAGTTGAGTCTGCTAGTCAGCAGAGATCAGGAGTGTCAGTCAGTTAGCAGTCAGTGGTCAGCTGCCCGTTTGGAAGCGAAGGGTAGAAAGATTAAACTATGTAGATCCCAAATGTGAATTCCTGACGTCACCATCATTCGACCGGTCCAATGAAATAAAGAATCACCATCGATATGTGTAACTGTCTCGCCAGTCCACAAATTAAAAGGTAATGTGTTAACCATCTTAATATGAACTTTGAACTTTAAGAATATGTATCTCTCCTCCTCCTCCTCCTCCTCTCTATATGTGCTATAAGAAATATAAAAACTGTGCATCTATCATTCTATCACCCTCGCTATATGAGTTAAGAAACATCACAGAACTGTATAAATTTCTCCCTCTCTCTCTGTCTCCCTCATCTTTACCTCTGTATTGCATGTCCCCGTTATCTCTTAAATATGAACCCCCTCCTATTCAACAGAAAAAAGAAAGAAAAAAAAAACAAAAACGAAAAGGACGAATTAAGAATGGAAGTTATGTATGCTAGTTAATGCAACTAAGAGTAAGCTTCTTTCCTTTAACAATCACTGTTAAGTGTTGAGCAATTCTGTAGAACAGAGATGGCGGCAGTAAATCAAATCGGCGAAGTATCAATGCAGTCATGATCTCGAGTGTTGAGTAATTCTTTAGAATAACGATGGCGAACAATCAATGCAGTCACGATGAGCAATGGTTTAGTCCTACCAAGACGAAGACTGATAGCAAACTGACTTGAATCCAAAATTCGATATTCTTATAATGAGGTCGGAGGCTTCTCATTGGTTGATTGTCTTAACACGTAGTTATAAATAAGATCGTCCAAATTTTGGGGGTCATACCCTCCCCAATTGGCAAAAATATATTTTTTTAATTCTCAACCACCGATTTTCATTACTAATAACACTCATTGTTTAAACACCTCGGTTCTAGCGAGAGGACTGACCCACTGATTTATTTGCCTCATTAACCTTCTTCCTCTCTTCGCCAAAATCTTTGAGTCCTCAATCACTCAAGCACTAGATCGCCACCTTATAGACAATAAACCTTTCAGACCAGGAGTACAGATTTAGGCAAATCTGCTCTACTGCAGATATCCTAACTGTAATCTCCATACGTATATACCACGCACAGGATAAGTCAAGAGAAGCTACAGTCAGTAGCCCTAGACATATCTAAGGCCTTTGATAGGGTTTGGCACGATGGTCTTCTCCTAAAAATCAAATCATATGGTATTCTTGGGCACATACTTAAAGTAATCAAATACTTTATAGATAATAGAAAAATCCAGGTTGCCTTTGATGGTCGTACATCTAAACAATATGAGATAAATGCAGGTGTACAAAAGGGATCTTTATTATTCCTGATATTCATAAATTACCTCTCTGATAAAATTGTCTCCGAGATGGGCATATTTGCCGATTACATCACGCTTTATAAAAGACCCGAGAGTGAAACTAATGAACATATATCTAAAGAAATGGCTAAAACTCTAGAAGAAGACCTCAAATCTGCAGTGAAATGTGGCTGGAACTGGATGGTAATGTTCAATGCTGCCAAGACTAATCTTAAGAAATGGCAAAAACACTAGAGGATGACCCCCAATCTGTAATAGAATGGACACAAAAATGGATGGTCACATTCAATGCTGCCAAGACTAAGCTTGTTTCCTTTAATAATTACAAGAAACATTTTCAACCACTGATTGCCATGGCTAATGATATGCTATGAAAGATTCGAGGGGAAAATGAATAAACAGAACATACACGGGGGTAATGAACACATATCTATGAGGGGCGTGCAATAAGTAATGCCCCTGACCCACTTCCCATAGCAGTAGAGCAACGAAACTTGGCACAGGTATTAGCTTTTCTCTACATAGGAACCACCCAGAGTTATGCATTTCTCCCATCGTTTGATGCAACTCTGGAGACCGTTTTTGTAGAACACCCCAGGTTGGTCCTCCAACCACGACGTGACTTCAGAAATCAAGGCTGCATCATCTGGAAAACGCTTTCCTTTCAAAAACAACTTCATGGTTGGGAAGTGGTGAAAGTCAGAGGGTGCAAGATGAGGAGAGTAGGGAGGATGGGAAGAATTTCATAACCGCACACCCGTGATCTGATCTGACGACATGCGAGTTGTGGACTGGAGCATTGTCCTGCAGGAGGAGGGTAGCTTTGCTGATCTTGCCCCGCCTCTTGATTTTGATAGTTTCCCTTTATTTTCTGAAAAATGAAGCATAATAGGCTCCTGTAATTGTGGTATCCATTGCCAGGAAATCTGTCATCACTACTCCGTCCTGGTCCAAGAAGACTGTGAGTATGACCTTGCCTGCGGAGGGATGCACCTTTGCCTTCTTTGGAAGTGGTGAGTCCAAGTGCTTCCACTGCATTGACTGGGCTTTAGTCTCTGGTTCATAGTGATGGACCCAGGTTTCATCTTGTGTAATCAGTCTTTTGAAAAACTCGACGCGTTCTCGCTTCTGGAATGGTGTGAGCAACCTGGGAATCCATCTGGCAGACACTTTATGCATATGCAAATGGTCCTGAATGACAGTTTCCACACACCCTGTACTAATATTGACATCTTGGGCTATTTGGCGAATAGTAGTGCGCCGATCTTCCAAAATGGCAGCCTCAACTTGACGGCAGATGCCACATCAATGGCAGAAGGGGGGAGGGCGACCAGGTCTGGGAGCTGTTTCCACAGACTTCCGGCCATGTTTGAATTCACGATACCAGCGTTTTACATAACGTCATATGATGGGGCATTATCATCATAAGTTTCTTTCATTTCATCAAAAGTCTCCTGTGGTGTGCGTCCTTTCAAATACAAAAACCGGATCACAGCTCGACATTGAACAGGCTCCATTTCACACCTGACTCAGTTCAAACACCTGTAAAACAGAAACCACAATTAGTTCAGAGCTGTAATTTGCCACATAACCCGTAGAGATATAAATCATTGCACATGCAAAATTTCATCTAGATCAGACAACTGGAAGTGGGTCCAGGGCATTACTTATTGCACGCCCCTCGTAAGGAAATTGCTAAACTCTAGAGGAAGATTTCCAGTCTGTAGTGGAATGAGGACAAAAATGGATGGTAACATTCAATGCTGCCAAGACTAAGATTGTTTCCTTTAATAATTACAAGAAGCCTCAATCACTGATTGCCATGAATTACGATTAGGGTTGTGACAACAGCATATTCTTTCCATTGTTTTGATTCTAGAGTATATATCCGTAAATATCTTATATGTTTTTATATAGACTGATGTGATTCTTGGTTGATTGACTGTGTCTTACTGTGTCCGATATATACTTGAGAGTCAAAAGAATGAAAAGAATATGCTGTTGTCACAGCCCTACTCATGATGTACTACCTGATAGTACTTCCCTCAAATTCCAAGGCTTAACATTCACAGACAACATGAATGGGAACAAATATTTTGAGGTAATTGCCCAGGCTGCTTCGAGGAAAGTGAGCTTCCTATACCGTGCTAGAAAGTTACTCCCACCTGAAAGTATCCTGTATCCATACAAAGCCACTGTTCGCCCATGCATGGCGTATAGTTGTCACGTCTTAGCTGGTGCATCTGCCATTAGTCTCTCGCCCCTAGATCAGGTTCAGAAATCTCTGGTCCCCCCTCGCCAATCTTTCATGAAAAACACCCGTCTAGCTGAATCCACTGTGAAAAATTTCCCCCACTCTATATCTGTGCCTAAATCAAAACGCGGATTCCACGAACAAAGCTTCTTTCTTAGAACTGCACGCATGTGGAACTCTGTTCCGTCTGCCTGCTTCCCTCCGGACTACAACTTGGATGTATTCAAGTCCAATGTTAACAAATTCCTAATGAACCACCCCCTTAAGTAAACACTTCATCAAATCTCCACACTAACGTAATGTACTTGGAATAACCCTTATCCCTGAGTGGTTTCCGGGCCTTGATAAGTGGTGATCACTGTGTAAAAAAAAAAAAAAGAGTCGCCAACCTAATAGATCCCGTACTGTTGGCCAAACTCCAACCTCTGTCCTATCGCCGAAATGTAGCATACCTGTGCCTGTTTTAAAAGTACTTCAATGTAAGTGCTCGGACAAACTCAAAGTACTAGAACCTCCTCGACGTAACTACAAACAACACAAACAGCAAAATCCCACCCCTACACTGTAGAGATCTCTAGACACCGTAAAACCTTCTACTCGAATAGTTTTTCCCTCAAACTGCTAGACTTTGGAATTCTACTTCAGGTTCCTACTTTCCCGACTGTACTGACATGCAGAAGTTCAAGTGTAATGTGAACAGATATCTTGCTGCCCAACTCCCTACATAGTATCCCTGCAAATATGATCCCATATAGTAACCCTTTACGACTTAGTGGCACTGTGTTTGTTTGGGGTGAAAAAAAAAAAAACAGTAAAAAATGAGACTTTTTTGTACCTATTCTAAGAGTGAGAAACCAGTGGTTGATATCCCAGCCCGGATGTAGCAACAATACCCCATGCTTGGGCGAATGGTGGCTTTGTAGAGATATAAGATACAGTTAGGTGTGAGTCAACTTTTAGCACTTTCTTTGCAGCAGTCTTGGCAGTGTCCTCAATGCATTTCAGCAGTTAGATGGAACCTTAACAGATATTAACACTCCGAGTCAATACAAACTTCAGGCTGACTCCTCAAAGCTGCCAAATCGGAGTTTTACCACCGGATGTCTTTCCCGGTCAAACCCAGGGCCCAGCGAACCTCAGAACCGATAGTACAATATATGCACTAGATAACCTTCGTCTCGGGTCATGCGGTTCAAACAGTCGTGCAAGGATTACACAAATAAACTAACACGTGCAACGAAATGAAATAATGTGGTTTTAATTAATGATCTCACTTCACGCGAACTGTTTGCTATTTTGTCCTAAAAGTCACGCAACGCACAAATGTTATATCTTTCACGACTGCAGTTGGCTGCCGACACTTCAACTGCTCGAAGACGTACATAGTCGCGACCAATCCAACGAGCAGCAAAATTCCACCCTTTCACTGTTGAGGTCCCTAGATGCCAGAAAACCTTCTACTCTAATAGTTTCTTTCTCCGTACTGCTAGACTTTGGAACCTCATTTTCTGCTTTCTGCTTCCCCGGTTGAACTAACCCGAAGAAATTTAAATGTAATGTGAATAAACATCTTGATAATCGACTCCCCACAGTCACCTGTTAGACATCATTCCAAATAGTAAGCACTTACGTTCGATACTTGGCATATGACATCAATAATCAGTGTCGTGCACAACAAATATTTCAAGTGGAATCATGCCTTGTCTGGAGCGACGTTGAGTGGGAATGTGTACAGACGGTCTTTAGCTTGTGCCCCATACATAGTAGTAGGGGTGCTGACGATGCGGTCCGGAAGCTGGGCCGGAAAAAGGGTTAGAAACAGCTTGTCTCTTTGTTTTATCCTCGTTTCTGGTGGTGTTTTGCGCATGTGTATATTTCCTTAGAAAGCGGAAGTGACGTCGTCCATGTGTGCGTTCGTGTGCGCGTGTGTGAGTACATATGTGTGCATATATACACGTGAATGTGAGTGTATGTACGCGAACGTGAATATGTGTACATGTGTGGACGTGGGCGCGTATGTTTGTGTGCGCGTATGTATATGACATAGCTTGAAATGTGAATGTGTGTTTTTGTGTGAGACTTGAAAAAGGCTCGTACAACGTCCATAAAAAATTTTTCATGCCTCGTCTGGAGCCATTTCTTTAAATAATTTCAAGTGGCTTCATGCCTTGGGCGATTTGATGTGAAAAGGCGTTTTAAAAAAGCCTACCAAGCAGATTGATATTTTATTAAATCTAGATAGTCGTTCGTATACGGCAAAATCCTATTAGCACATCGGTTCCCGCCAGATCACCGAAGTTAAGTAACGATGAACCTGGCCAGTACCAGATGGGTTACCATTTGGGAATACTCAAGTCTGTATAGGCTGGTGAGACAGCGTTACTATCAAAGGAAAGATGCTGACCCGGACTTTTTATTTATTGCCTTTGTTTGTTGCAACATTGCATGTACTCAGCTGGAAAGCAGGCAAACGGACAGTTCTAAGAAAGAAGCCTTTTTCATGGAATCGATGTTTAGGTTTAAAGAGTGAGGGAAACACTACTGTCAAAGGAAAAGTAAGGCGTCCCCTTCCCTCCGCTAGTTTGTGGGGGACCCTTGGGCAAGATCGAGAACCATCTTCATCCCTCGCACCCTCGAGCAGGGTAATGTGAGGTCATGGAAAGAAAACGAATGTAATACGAAAACAGTCAGGAATAATTCTGTTCATGGTTTCATATCTCTTTGTGCTGGTCAGAAGATTCCTTTGGGCACAATGTTCAAGATAATTGCCCAGTTATGGACACTGCTCGGGCAGAAAGAAACTGCAATCTACTGGGTTTCTGGATGACGAGCAACAGTGAATTCATGAATACCTCGAAAATTAGATATCAGTTTGGTGCAAAAATAACGTCGATTTTGGACGTTCAACTATATATATTAATTATTTTTGTTAACTATAATAATTAAATACCTACAGATACTAGTGTTTCATTCGTTCGGAAATCTTCAGTGCAGATCCAAACCCGACAACATGAGCCATCTCTGGTTCGATTAGCAAAGACCAGCTACCATTAACCGCGGAAATAACGCTGAATTTAAACATTTTATTTTAAAATGTTTTTTTTACGTCAGTCACAGTGATCTAATCGTTATACGGTGATCTATGCATAAGAGCTAAATTGACCGACTTAATTCAACTGAAAGTGCTCAACGATAAGAAACGAGTGTATATATATATATATATATATATATATATATATATAAATATATGTATATATATATATGTATATATATGGATATATATACATATGTATATATATATATGTATATATATACATATGTATATATATACATATGTATATATATATGTATATATATACATGTGTATATATATGTATATATACATATGTATATATATGTATATATACATATGTATATATATGTATATATATATATACATATGTATATATATACATATGTATATATATATATACATATGTATATATATACATATGTATATATACATATGTATATATATATATACATATGTATATATACATATGTATATATATATATATATACATATGTATATATATACATATGTATATATATACATATGTATATATATATATGTATATATATACATATGTATATATATATATATACATATGTATATATATATATATATGTATATACGCTGACGAGAGGTGATGACCTTGAAACACGCGTGTACGTAGATTACTGTTTTAAAAATAATAAATAAATAAAAAATGTTATATACGTCCAAATTAAAAAGGGCGACTTTCTAAGTAAATAAAAAAAATGAGCTCAGAGGCGGAGCCAATATTAACCGTATGTATCGCTTGAAAAATCAACATTAACAATATATATATATATATATATATATATATATATATATATATATATATATATATATATATATATATACATATATATATATATAAACGACATTATTTTTGCACCAATCTAATAAAAGGGCATAGCTGTCAATGTCTGCACCATTGAGATTGTCCTTTAGTTTTTTGGAGGACAAAAGAGTAACGTCTTATCAAGGCCTGGAGGCCACTCGAGGATAAGGGTAAATACGTGTCCAGTAGTCCATGGGACAATATCATAGTAATCGTTAGTAGTAAAAATTTGTAAAATTGGATTACTTAAAGGAGCGGCACATCAAAGATTTGTTTACGTTGAACTTGAAGACAAATGTATTATAGTCAGCTGGAAAGCAGGGAAACTAAAACAGAGTTTCACGGACGAGTTCTTCTTAGAAAGAAACTTTGTTCATGGAATTTACGTTTAGATTTAGGCACAGATAACGAATGGGAAATTATCGATAATGGTTTCAGTTGGACGAGTGTTTTCGTGAAAGTTTGGCAAGGAGGGACCATGGATTATAACTCAGACGAGCATCCTGCCTTGATAGAGTTCAAAAGAGACTTCGTACCCTCATAGGAGATGTCCTCTTTTCTTCTCTGCAACCTTTTTCTCACAGAAGAGATGTAGTGAGTTTGTCTCAGCTTTATCGTTATTTTCATGGCAAGTGCTCGACTGAACTTCAATGTATGATCCCCCCTCACCAACTTTCACAAGAAACACTCATCAAGCAGATAACGCTATCAATAATTTTCCCTCCACTCTTTATCTGTGCCTAAACCTAAACGTAGATTCCATGAGCAAAGCTTCTTTCTTAGAACTGCATGCCTGTGGAATTGTCTTCCATTTTCCTGCTTTCCAGCTGACTACAATATGGTTGTCTTCAAGTCCAATGTAAACAAGTTCTTGATAAGCCGTTCCCCTTAAGTTAACAAATTTACTGAATTTCTATTACTGATAATTACTATATTGTCCAATTGACTACTGTACATTCTTTAAGCCTTATCCTCGAGTGGCCTCGAGTGGTGATATCTATGTAAAAAAAAACAAAAAAAAACCAAAAAAACTTGCCATGAACATAACGATAGTGCAGGGACAGGCTCGCAATGTCTCATCTGTGGGAAAGAGTTTGCAGGGTATAAAAAAGGGCATGCCCTACAAGGCTACGGAGTCGGTTTTGAACTGTCAAGGCAGGGTAGGGTACATCAAGTAGAGAATTGCATCGGCAATGAGATGTCTATTGGAGCGATAGAATGATCCAACCAATTTTCCAGCGACGTTGGCAACGGATTTGATGTATGTGATCCATTCTAGATCAGGAGTAAAAGTCAGACCCAGGCGCTTGTCAAAACATGGAGTCTCCCCAAGATGAGAACCATTCATTTTTAATTGCATAACAAATACAGTATTATTAATTAATTATGGGCAAAAGTTTTTTTCTTTCCAATTTAAAATTTCCTATTAAAAACAAAACAGTCTGTGTTAGCTGAAACTTTTTATTCAAACTTTTTATTCGAACTTTGCTCTCTATAAGTTAACCAGCAGGCCGCCTGATATTGCCCGGTCGTAAAATACGCTTACATATCATATTTGGTTAATGCAGATTTCGTATTTATTATTATATTGGACCTAATATGTAGTAATTATTTAGAAAGTTTTTCAAAAATGTCTCGTGCGCCACAACCAAGAATCGAAACCAAAACGTTTAGTTAACGATTAACTTTTTCCTTTGACGTTAATGACTGTAATATGAAGGCATGTTCGCTGCAAGGCTAAAAATTAAAATGTGAATCATTAGCTATTACGTTACGCATGCATATTCGTAATTCCGTCGTTCGACCTTCGCCTGGCATATACCATTTTTTTTAATTTTCACATTTTTGCACCGATTTTCCCTGGCTAAAACCCTAAAATAAAGTTTTGCATGAGTTCGAATGCCCTATATAGTAAGTTTCATGTTTGTAGACCAAAAAACTGACAGAGGAGTTTGGTAGGCAAAATTTTGTAAACAATATATATATATATATATATATACTAGCATCTTGACACCCAAGCTCTGTTCTACTATATTAACCCCCTCTCTCTCCTAACTAATTCCTTGACCTTAAACTACCCTCTTTCCTTAACAGAAACCGAATCCTCAGAATTAATATCTTCTCATAAGAACTCAAATTTAGTCCATCGCCATTCATGGCGAACTCTCTCTTCAAAATTTGAAAAGGTGTTCAACCTTTTCAAATTTTTTACCTTAACTTTCCTTGCCTGATGATATCCAATATGATTGAAACGGTCTGCACATCGTAGCAAGATATGACTGCATTTACATAAAAAAATTTAAATATATATATAACTTACTCTCTTACAATTGAGCACTATCAACGACCCTTGTTGAAATTCAATTATTTTCAGTTTTTGGATACCTTCCTACCGAATATATATATATATATATATATATATATATATATATATATATATATATATATATATATATATTTAAAGGAGATTAGAACAATAGTCTAAAGAGCTGAGTGTATTTCAATGTAACAGTGAAATTACTAGTTTAATTAAAATACAGGAAAGAGAAAGTGCTCGTTGTAATTTAGATATATAATAAGCTCGATAGGTAAATATCCTAGAGCTAATTCAATATTAAGTAATGTGATTGATAATTTAAAATTTAAAAATCAAATTATAATTAAATTAAAAATCCGTTTCATAAGAAGGAACAACAACAAAATCAATTATCTGTACGATCGTTTCGGAAAACAATGCTTTTTATTGTGGTAGACATCAAGTTACGTACAATAATTACATATAGTTTTTTAATAAGCAAGGTCACCTCGTCAGCAAATTTTGAAGTATTTTTATTAAATTTAAAAGACACCATAAATAAACCTAGCATTAAAAGTAAGGCAGATGTATACACATGACGGCGCCTCTGTCTATCTTGATTATTGTTATAAGCCTGAAGAATCCTGAAGAATATATATATATATATATATATATATATATATTCTTCAGGATTCTTCAGGCTTATACGCGAATTCTGTGGTTGTTTGTCGTTTTTCAAACAACCACAGAATTCGCGCATAAGCCTGAAGAATCCTAGAGTGGATGAAACGCGGAATATTCAGTGTAGCTTAATCGCCATATACATTTTATAACTTACTATATATATATATATATATATAGTTTTGTGTTTACTATAAGCTTTTTACGCAAATATTACGCAATAATACTTTATTACAGATGATCATCATATGAGCAAACTATAAAAACATTAATAGGGAATATTTAAATGAATTCCTAGGTCTAGGAAAGAAACATTGCGTTTCGTTTTAGGCACATATACAAAGATTGGGAAATTGTTAACAATTTCCCATGCTCTGTGCCTAAAACGAAACGCAAAGTTTCTTTCCTAGAACTGTCCGCTTGTGGAACTCCGATCCGCAGGCCTGTTTTTCAAGCTGATTCCAGCATAGTCGTTTTCAAGTCCAATGTAAACAAGTTCTTGTTTAGCCACCCTCTTAAATAATTAAAATGTTAACCTCCTTTCTTTTCGTTGCAAATAATTCAGAAATATCCCCCAGTGTTTTGCTCGATATTTTTATTACCTTTATTATTGTTTTGTGAATTGGTTTTTCTTCTTTTTTTTTATATGGAGGTCACCATTTATCAAGGCCCGGAAGCCACTCGGGGATAAGGGTAATTGCGTGTACAGTAACCAATGGGATAGTATCGTAGTAATTGTTAGTATTGGAGATTTGATAAAGTGTCTTACTTAAGGGGGCGGTTTATCAGGATTTTTTTTATTTTAGACTTGAAGAGATCCAAGTTGTAGTCAGGTGGGAAACAGGCAAACGGAAGAGAGTTCCACAGTCGTGCACTTCTAGGAAAGAAGCTTTGTTCATGGAATCTACGCTTGTATTTAGGCATAGATATAGAGTAGGGGAAATTTTTCACAGTGGTTTCAGTTAGATGGGTGTTTTTCGTGAAAGATTGGCGAGGGGTGGCCAGAGATTTGAGCTCAGACGAGCACTTGCCATAAAAATAACGATAAAACAAAGATAAGCTCGCAACGTCTCTCCTGTGGGTTATTTCTGCTGAGGTGGTTGACTACTTCTTTATTTAATATGGATTCCAGCAGCTTACTCATGACACACAGGAGACTTATTGGTCTGTACTGAGAGGGAGATGATTTATCATCTGAATTCTTAAATACAAGGCATACTGATGAGGTTTTCCAGGGTGTTGGAAAGCACTTCTCCTTAAGGCAACGCTTAAACAGTTTTGTAAGTATGGGGGCAAGTTCTGGTTGGAGCTTTTTCAGCACTATAATTGGAATGCCGTCAGGGCCAGTTGCTTTACTAGAATCAAGGTTCTTGATTAGCTTGGCGACTTCATGCACAGATATTTGTATGTTGCATAGCGTGTTGTCAATTATAGAAGGAAATATGGGGAGTTGATAGCTTTCGTCGTATAGAGTAGAATTAGCTGCAAAGTTCTTGGCAAATAGTTTGGCCTTTTCTGATGCTGACGAGACGACCTCAGGTCCGTTGATGGTGGTTGGGATACAAAACACGCTTCTGTTCAGGATCCTGTTTGTTATTTGCCAAAACTAGTCGGAACCAAACCGCTGCTCAGCTACTTTGGATTTAATGGACTGAGCATATAGCTCTCTTGTATTTTTTATTACTCATTTACAGTGGTTGCTGGCAGTCGTGAAAGCAGCTTTAGTCTTGGTACCTCTATTACGTTGGTAACTATGGAAAAAGTGATTTCTGTGCGCGATCGCAGCAGCACATTCTGGAGAGAACCATGGCTGGTTGTTAGGTTTTTGTATGAATATTTTGGATGGTATGAATCGGTCTATGCCTACAATTAACCATTCGGTCAGGTCTGATACTATAGAGGACACATTCTTTTTAAACATTGAATGCAGAGGTAGATCAGATATGAATGTACGGAAGCTATCCCAGTCAGCCATAGAGTATCAATATACAGTACGGTGGAGAGGTACGTCTGAAGACTTATTACATTTCATTTTTATCTTAACTGATACAACAGAGTGGTCGGAGGATCCCAGAGGAGATAGACTGGAATATGAACATAGCTCAGGGGAAGTCGTAAGAAAAAGGTCTAGGAGGCTTGCATACTGACCGGTAATATCGGGCACACGTATCTTATCTTAACCTAAATACGAAACCATGGAAGTGTATAGCTAGACCCCTCTCTTTTTCCTTTGCCAACCATGGCGACTAATACACCTGAAGAAGTTCGAAGTTGACAATGAACGAAACGTTGTTCAAATAACACTCAAGATACCAACATTAGCCCGAGTTATCCAAATAATATTTTCTCTGCTGTTATATAAAATGAACTTTGTGTGTGTGTGAGTGAGTGAGTGAGAGAGAGAGAGAGAGAGAGAGAGAGAGAAAGAGAGAGAGAGAGAGTTCCCTATGGACTCCGAAACGGCTGAGCCAGGATTTTTAAGAAGTTTTACATAAATATACTTTATGTATCTGGCATTATTCTTAGATAGGTTTTGCATCGGAATAAGTATCGAGAATCGAAAAAGTCCGACGAAAGAAGGAAGAGGCGATTTTCAAAGTTAACACCTTATACATCCTAACATCAAAAGTGCATTTAAAAAGTTTTATCACCAAACTAGTAGAAGGGCATGAGGTATAAAATCATCAGTAGATTCTTTGATAGGACAGGGGCGCGCTCGAAAAGAATGTTTCTGTTTCGGGCACAATTGGAGCATGATACTTGACTTTTGTATTTAAAACTTTATTTCAAGCCATTGTATATATAAATTTTTTTAATAGAATCAACAATAGGTTCTCTACAGTGCAATGTAGACTACTATAGATTGTGGACTAAGTCACTGCGGTGAAGCGTATGAAGCTTTGTTCAAGTGCACCATGATGGGTCCCTAGCAAGAGCAGGCAATCAATCGATTTAATAGAAAAATGTACGATTTCGAATGAAATAAAATTAAGGGAGTGTGGAGCATTCGTTTTTCGTCATTCAATCCCGGGCAACGTCGAGTCTGTCTGCTAGTATAATTCTAACAATGTCTTATATTACCAGACTATTTTACTAGTCTGCATTAGTAATATATTGTTTTTACTTTTGTATTCTTCACAATCACCTTGCTGGTAGGTACAGGATGCAACGATAAAGTTGTCACCCTAAAGATAAAAAAACAACAACTCTACAGCTTTATTTTTAAACTTTTATTAAAAAAAAAAATCAATTCAGGTAACTTGATTATGTAATAGAGCTGACATCTATTCAACGTAGCAGCCATCAGCCTCAATCACCGCCTTGATACGGGTCCGAAACTGGGAGCATGCCTTTTCCACAAACGCCGGCAAGAGCTCGGTGAATACTCGGCGAATGGTGGCTATCAGACTGGCTTTGGTGTTGTGGGAGGTCATGTTGGTGATGTTTTCAACGCATGACCAAACAAAGTAGTCCACATGATTCAGGTCGAGGGAAGCAGTGATAGAAGGATACAAAGATGTAGCACTCCTTCTAAAATCAAGCCTGGGTCTCTTTGGACTTGTAGACCGGTGCCGAGTTCTGCTGCCACACCCAGGGTCTGCCAGCAGCTACCTGATTGCACCAGGGGACCATCACACTCTTCAGCACATCCAGGTATTCTTTGATGCTGGCTTTCAAGCCGACTTCCAAGATGTGAGGTGGCATGATGTGGCCATCACTTAAAACCACACCAAAGACCTTAACTGTGGCCGGAAACTTTGGTTTCTTCATCCTGGGCATGTCCATGTTATTCGTGGCAATCTAGCGATACATTTTGAGGGTGTTGGCAATGGTCCTGTTGTTATAACCTGGATCGGTAGAGAGCATGAGTTGTAGAGCGGCGCATCTCGGGTCTCGCTCGTTGAACATTGTGTCACTTTCGGACATCTATCGCTCTTGGGGGTTTGTATATAACTGACCAACTAGTAAATGGTCTGAAAAAAAAAAACACAAAAAAAAGAAAGAAAAAACAACAAAAAACGGTTTTCTTCAAACGGAAATGGAATCAGGTCGTCTTTTCTAGGGCGACAATGTTATTGTTCCACCCTGTATATATGCACTGGGTACGTTCTGTTTTTGTTTCGTTGTGCCAAATGGAATCACGACATGCAAGAATCCATCACCTTAAGAAGGCAAATTCGTGTAAAATAAAAAAAAATTTCTTTTTTTTTTCCATGATTAAACTCCTGTGCGCTAAACTACAAAGTCAGATTCAATCACGCAAACCTTCTGAGAAATTAAAAACCTGCGATATCATCCAAGTTTGTAGAGAGGGTAAGGGCGGTGAACGTTTTTTTAGTGGCGAAATTCCAGGATTCTGAAATCAAGGTCTGATGCGTTCATTGCGTCTATGTAGACGACTAGATTTTATACCCGGCCTTGTCCGGTATTAAACGTAACATTAAATTGAACAAAAAAAAAAAAAAAAACCCTAAGAAACTTAAATTTTTTTTTTTATTACATTTTTACCCACAAACAAGGCACATTGCCACTTTGATGTAGAGGGTTACTAAAATATTCACATCAAGCAATGGATGTTTAATGCTACTTGGCCTTTTGGCCGATGGAGCACTTGCATTTCTTGGTCTCTTTCAGTGGAGGAGAAATCCTTCACGACGGAGACAATTTTTATTTTTGTACCTTTTCTCCACACTAAAAAACGACCCTGGTGTCTAACTCTGTCCCGTGGGGAGGCATTGTAAATAGGTACTATCAGGGACATAAGCTACAGGGGTTTATGTGGGGAGTTGTGCAGCAAGATGTCGCTCCACGTTACACTTGAACTTCTGCATGTCAGTACATTTGGGGAAGCAGGAACCCGGAAGGGAATTCCAAAGTCTAGCGGTTCTGGGGAAGAAATTACTGGAGTGGAAGGCTCTCTTACATCTAGGGATCTCAACTGTGAAGGGGTGAGATTTTGCTGCTTGTCGGGGGGTATTTACGTCAAAGTACTTGCAAAACAGGCAAAGGGATGCAACATGTCGTCGATGGGACAGAGGCTGAAGCTTAGATGACAGTTCAGGACCTCTTGGCAGTCTGTTATTTTTTTTTTTATAAAACCTTATTAAAAAGTTTTCCACGTGTCTGAATACCCTATATACCAAATTTCAAGTCTGTAGATCAAAAATTCGTTGAGTATATAGGTTGAGAATTGTCCTCACACACACACATTCTCACTTTTATATATAGATATATAAAGATTTTTCTCATTACTGTATATTTGTTTTTTGTTGTTGTTTTTTTTTTACAATATTTTTTTTTAATGTATTCCACAGATTTCTTCGTAATACAAACATTCTTTGAACGCTTTTCCTAATAGATATAGATCGTTAATAAATTATATTCAAATCGTTGAATTTATAAATATACTAGCTGGTGGGGGCGCCCAGCTTTGCCCGGGATTAAAATACGCTTAAATATGATGTTTTTATTTGTCCAGATTTCGTATATATCATTATAGAGTTGTGATTTCAAAAGTAAAAAAAAAAAAAAACATTTGGGTGTCATCAGCTAGAATCGAAACCAAAACTGTAACATTCAAAGCTGGTGACGTTACCACACATAAACCGCTAAAAAATTAAAAATAAAATAAGATGAATGTACAAAATGTCTGAGGATTTTTTTCAATTTTGACCCATTTTTGACCGCTTCAAAACTATTTTTACCGGTTAAAGACCCATAAAAGAACGACCTGTAAAAAGTCCAATCATTTGAGGCCCCTAGCGCCGCTCCGCAACTTTTAGTTTCGGAGGAGATGAAGTTTTAAAATATGGAGGCAGACAGACAGACAGACAGACATATAGCCTTTTATATATTATTCTTATCTCTGTCAACGTATGAGCTGATTAAACATAAACTAAGACGATGTACAAAATTTGCTAGAATGTTTCCTCTGATGAGATGTACTTTTATTGAAAATCCATGGATTAAAAACATCAATTCAAATATTTTATTCTTTGGTTCAAACAATAAATTTTTATTTTGAAAAGTGATTCTTTTTAAATTAAATTTGAACATATAAATTCTAATATATTAAGTTAGATCCATGTCCAACGAACCCATATCTAAAATTTCACGTGTTTAGACCGAAAAGTGTCGGAGGAGTTTGGTAAAGTTCTCAAAGGTCAAATCGTTGAACTTTGACCCCTTAAAAGCCAAATTCCTGTCCGACAACGGATTACAAAGATTTTTCCACGTCTCATTACCATGTATATCAAATTTCGAGTCTGTAGACTGAAAATTGACAGAGTTATTGCGTAGGAAAATGTACACAGAAACACAGACAGACACTTTCACAGATATATAGATATATACACACACACACACACACACACACACACACACACACACACATATATATATATAATTATTTCCACAGCGAACAACGTCGCAGCTCACAAGAGCCATAACAGCCAACAAACCAGAATCCAAGACTCTAGTTTCGCCCTCATTTGGGCTCATCAGTTAGACATAACCGAACTCAAAATTCGAAGCCCGAGCCTTTTGCATGGAAGGCGAGCGCTCTGCCACCTGAGCAAACGCGCAATACACATAAGAAAGTCTATTGCTTAACGCAGATCAAGCAAACCGCGACGAACTCCGACTATGGAACATGAGACATCGGCTTGGTTGGATGACCACATCCCTTGTTCAAGACGTGGTAGGTCCGTTGGTACAATGGTAACGCCGCCAGCTTTGAATGCTACAGTTTCGGTTTCGATTCTAGTTGATGGCACCCCAATTTTTTTTTTTTTTTGCTTTTTTTTTTAAATCACAAGTCTATAATAATATATACGAAATCTGGACAAATTAAAATATCATATTTAAGCGTATTTTACGCCCGGGTATCAAGGAACACAAACCCTAACGTGAATTCCGCGTGACCAACGCACCGTTCCGACATTTGAAAAGATTACCGTAAAAACAACAAACGGACTTCTACTAATTCTATGCTCCAACAACAACATGGCTAAAAAAATAAAAAGAAACACATACTGATGATGAAGTGTATCCTCGAAATATATTTATAAATTTAAATATGAATTTCAAACAAAATAAATATTTGTTTATTTTGTAATAATGCGTTGTTTTTGGCTTCAAACGTATCTAATACGTATTTATTTTATTCAAATTCAACCAGCGCCTCTATCAAGGAACACAAAACACAAACCCTAATTTAAGCGTATTTTACGACCGGGCAAAGCAGGGCGACCCCCCCCCTACAAGTAAAATATCTTGATAATTTTTATCATATGACATGACTTTTGTGCTCTTCTATAAAACAAGATAAGGCTCCACCTGCCAGTCGAACGTTCAATCAAGGTTGCATGTAATAAACGTCCAAACATCGATAAGAACTAGATCGTTTAATCCTCAAATTAAAATATATTTCCCTTTCAAATGAAATAATAAACATACAAATTAAAAATAAAAATCAACATTCAAATTAATAAAAAAAAAATCTCAATCTTCCAAATTAAAAAAAAAAACACATTTAAACCAAAAAAATAAAAACAACCCCTCAAAACCCCAAATTAAAAAGAATCCCTTCAAATTAGATAAAAATCAACCAAATAAAAAATTAAATCCCCAAATTAAAAAAAAAATCTCAGCTCCCAAATTAAATACCCAGCAAAAAAAGTCAACTCAAAAATAAAAGAATCAACCCTCAAATTAAAAAAAAGACATTACTCCATAAAAACAAACAAAAACAGCAAATAAATAAAACACATTTAAACAAAAAACAAAAAAATAAATAAATAAATAAAAAACTGTTTACCCTCAAATTAAAAATAATCCCTTCATATTCGATAAAATAAACCAAATAAAAAAATTCAAACCCCAAATTAAAAAAAAAATTCATCTCCTGAATTAAATATCCCGCAAAAAAGCTCAACACAAAAATAAAGAATTCAATCCCCAAATTAAAAAAAAAAAAATTATAACACAAAAAAAGTAAAAAAAAACATGCATAAACGTATTTTATTATGAATGATATCCCCTGACGTCTAAGGGCCAACCTACCTTTCTAGGAGTGAGCAAGAGTAAAGAAAACATACAAAAAAATAAATAAAACACTGACGCAGATTCTCATATCACCGGTTAAACGATGTTGAGTTTGGTCAGAACCCGACGGCTGACCATTTGGGAATACAAGACGCTGTATGTAGGGCATCAACACTTCCTGTGGCTTCTGCATTCCATCTGGCCTCTAGCTATCTTGACCCTTTCCTGCAGCTGGATCAGGCTGGTTAAGACAAGAGAGTGAGGCTGGCTCTGCACAAACCAGCTTCACTTTAAACTCTCAGCGCATGTCATCCATAATTTCTAGGATGATCATCACACCTGCAATCAGCAGCGGCTGCATGGCACGTATTTAAATGACCTTGACGATCCGCGATGTCACGTCACAGCGGAGGCAGAGAAGAGAAAGAAAAACGTAGCGAGGAATGAAAAAGATTGTGTTGGAATGAGAGACTTAAGCACGTATACACATGGCAGAGGTCTGTGAATTATATGGCGAACTAACAGACTTAAAACAAATTGAAATGCGTTTTGGAAAGTACCCTGAATTAAAGCAAAGTTGAATTTATTTTCTTTTTTGTTTTGTTGCAACTGTCTTAATGCGACGCGTGGGTCCGTATTGACATGTAACGACCACGTTACATGCATATGAAAATTAAAATACAAACTTAAACCTTTATGATAAGTTCAAATAAAGACCGAGTAAAATTTATAATTATATATTGGCTTGAAAAACTACATTATATACAGTTTTTGTTTTGTTGTTTTTTTTTTTACACAGAGATCACCACTTATCAAGGCCCGGAAGCCACTCAGGGATAAGGGTTATTGCAAGTACATTACATTAGTGTGGAGATTTGATGAAGTGTTTACTTAAGGGGGCGGTTCATTAGGAATTTGTTAACATTAGACTTGAAGAGATCCAAGTTGTAGTCCGGAGGGAAGCAGGCAGACGGAACAGAGTTCCACAGGCGTGCAGTTCTAAGAAAGAAGCTTTGTTCATGGAATCCGCGTTTTGATTTAGGCACAGATATAGAGTGGGGGAAATTTTTCACAGTGGATTCAGCTAGACGGGTGTTTTTCGTGAAAGATTGGCGAGGGGGGACCAGGGATTGAAGTTCAGACGAACACCTGCCATGAAAATAACGATAAAACAAGGATAGGCTTGCAACGTCTCTTCTGTGGGAGAGAGGTTGCAGGGTAGAGAAAAGGGCATCCCCCACTAAACCACGAAGTCTATTTTGTACTCTGTCAAGGCATGATAGGCTGTTTTTGGCAGCTCCTGCCCAGATATGGCAGCAGTATTCCATCCTTGGCCGTACTTGGCTTTTATATAGATAGAGTTTTGGTCATTCCAATATTTATAAACTTCAGAGTTCAAAATAGACTTCGTAGCTTAGTGGAGGATGCCCTTTTCTCTTCTCTGTAACCTCTTTCCCACAGCTTGTCTCTGCTTTATCGTTATTTTCATGGCAACTGCTCGTCTGAGGTCTATGGTCCCTCCTCCTCAAACTTTCACGAAAAACATTCATCTAGCCAAAACCACTATCAATAATTTCCCCACACACTTTATCTCTGCCCAAATCTAAACTTAGATTCCATGAACAAAGCTTCTTTCTTAGAACTGCACGCCTGTTGAACTCTTTTCCGTTTGCCTGCTTTCCAGCTGACTACAATTTGATTGTCTTCAAGTCTAACGTAAACAAGTGCTTGATGAACTATCCCCCTAAGTAATCCAATTAAAAAAATTCCATTACTTTTGTATACCCATTAACACTTATCCTCGAGTGGCCTCCGGGCCTTGATAAGTGGTGACTCCTTTGTAAAAAAAAAAAACTACAAAAAAAAAACTTTTTTAATGAAAGCAAAAAAAAAAAAAACGTTCATAAATATATTAAAATAAAACAGTCCATAAATATTTTTATAGCAGTTCTATATTTTTATGTTCGATATAAAAGATACCAACACCTCTGACGTTTGATTAAACAAAAAACAGTTCATAAACATATTTTTATTATAAAGGTTTTAATTTTGTTATACAAGTTAAAATAAAGACTGTTTGCTTAAAAATAAACTATATTATATACAGTGTACCTTAAAATATTCTGACGTCACTTCCGCCGAATTGCTTCATAAACAAAGAAGCCAGAAGGAAATGAAAAGAATACGGAAAAAAAAACGGAAATAAAGAAAAAAGACAAAAGGAAACGAAAAATAAAAAAGAAAAAGAGAAGAGAGTGAATATAGAAGGAAAATGAAAAGGAACACGAATTAGAAACGGTGATGAGAAAGATGAGAAAAAGAAACAAGAGAAAAAAAGAATTAAAAATGAGAACGAAGAAAGTGACTTACAATAAAAAAAAAATCGGAAGAAGAAAAAGAAAAAAGTTGTCAAAAATAAAAATAAAATAGAAAATTAGAAAAGAAGTTGAAAAAGAAGAAAAAAAGGAAAAAAGAAAGAAAAAAAGAAGGAAAAATGAAATACTTAAAAAAATGAAAAGAATGGAGAAAAAAGGAAATTACAAAAAAAAATGAATTAAAAATGAGGACGAAGAAAGTGACTAACAATAAAAAAAAATCGGAAGAAGAAAATAAAAATAAAATAGAAAATAAGAAAAGAAGTTGAAAAAGAAAGAAAGAAAAGATGAAATATTTTTAAAAAATGAAAAGAATTGAGAAAACAGGAAATTACACAAAAAAAAAAAACGAATTAAAAATGAGAACGAAGAAAGTGACTAACAATAAAAAAAACAGAAAAAGAAAAAGTTGTAAAAAAAAATGTAAAACAAGAAAATAAGTCAAAGAAGAAAGAAAAAAGATGGCGGAATCAAAAATGAGATAAAAAAAAAAAATAAAAAGAATGCAGAAAAAAAGGAAAGTAAAAAAAAAGAAAAAAAAAAACAAGCGTCTCAAAGAAAAAGATACCTCGATAAAAAAAGGTGCGCCTATTGTTTTGTGGGTGGTGATCTTAAATGGCGATTGTGGTCAGTACGGACGATACCAATTCCCGCCAAGGTATTTAACAGGGAAGGATCGGCTCAACTCGTCATGTGATGGCGACAAATGACATATAAATCGTTTTATTCGCGAACTTAAAATAAGACTTTCTTTTTTCACTAGTGAGTCACTGCTTATGAAGACCCAGTGTCCACTCGAGGATAAGGGTTAACATGAATGTTGTTTGGACGATGGTCATTGTCACGGGAGGATTTGAATCAATAAGTGGAAACGTGAAGAAAATTATTGGAAGGATTAATCGGCAACTAATTGTTAATTGGCCTTTTCGGCCACTTGACCAATTACTTTGTTCTTTCCTATTCCATCGCCACGAAAGGATTAAAAACATGGGTAGAATAGGCAAAATATAACTTTAGAAGAATTAATTTTCCCAGAGGACGACTTGACAAGTATTTGTCTACATGGGATTTGAAGACGACCATTGGTTAGGAAGCA
The DNA here is from genome assembly GCF_053919585.1 of Euprymna scolopes. Lineage (NCBI taxonomy): Eukaryota > Metazoa > Mollusca > Cephalopoda > Sepiida > Sepiolidae > Euprymna > Euprymna scolopes. The sequence goes on from NC_136526.1 coordinate 12,199,223, forward strand.
GATTCGTGTTATTTTCTTTTACAGATAGAATGTTCTAGGATAGAAGCATTGTTCAAGTTTAGCTTGTCTTTTTTTTAGAGAGAGAGAGAGAGAGAGAGAGAGAGAGAGAGAGAGAGAGAGAGAGAGGGGGGGGGAGCGCTTTGCCCTGGTTGTAGCCAGACGTGTTCTAGCATCGTTTTTTACTAATACCCACTGAAAAAGGTATCAACCAGTATATATTCCTCCTCCAGCTATGGAGTAAATAATATCGTATAGTGGGGTTATATATATATATATATATATATATATATATATATATATATATATTATGTGTTTATTGACGTGTATATATATTTGATCATCTACATATGAAAGTGCCTGCTGATCGTCTAATGATTGTTTAAACAGGACACATAACAATTATAACGTTAAGGGACAAATAACAGTCTATGGGGTTTTACATCGGCCAATGGAGAAACATACCTGATCCATCAAATAAAGATCCGTACAACTCGAAATCTTGGTGGTATTTACAGCAACTTTATTTCGGGTGTTTCCCCCATTGGAAAGCTGCAACACTGGTCTTAGATCCTTACTATCGACATTTTCCGCTACTGGGGGCCATTGCTGTCCACGATTGTCTTTCTACTTCTGACAATGACAATCGATTACGTCTACTCTCTTTGACTTCCAACTCTTGACTTACTAATACGTGTATTCCCTAGCTCTCTCCTAAGATCGACGTCATCTTAAGTGACCTCTAGGTAAGACTATGCCAGACTCTAGAGGTCAAACCTGTTTTTAAATAATTGTTTGTGCTTGTTATGAAAACTTACATTTCTTTTCTATTAAAAATAATTTTATCTGTAAATATTTATTTCGCTATGATATTCTATTTTTATAAATATTAATAACGACCATAATAATCGTCAACCAGAAAACCTTTCGGCATCGCCCGGTCAACAAATACAGTTGACTAGAATCTTAAGTCTTGATTGGTCAACTAGTCTAGGAGAAAGAAAACTCTGAAATACGACTTTTTTTGGCAACTTTTTCAAGACTGTGTAGAGCAATACAAACCCGCAAAAACAATTTTTCCTCTACAAAACAACCAAACCAAGCACAATGAATAAATATTAGAAGATATTAAGAAACTTGAAACGTAGAAGTTTGTTTAGAAAGGGAGATGGCAACCTATCATAGTAGCCCCTTACGTCTCTGTGGAGCAAAACGCCTTGTTTGGGGGAGGGAGGAAATAAAAAGGAGCATCTCTTATTACCGAATACCCATAGTAATAAATACGTAAGTGGCGACTCATTAGTCATTAGGTCGAAAGTGATAAATTAAACCGACGACACGAGCGTTTGAAATCGCAGCGCGAATGTGTCTGACAGCAACTCTCGCCAATCTAATGCCCGTTTGCGCATGCACCGGAAACGCCAAGCTATCGTGTACTCCTTCCTCTCTCCCTCTTCCGTTTTTTTTTCAGTATGCACCGAAAGAGTTGAAAGAGAAAGAAAAGGAGGAGAAAGAGGATGAGAAGGAGTATGAGGAGTACACGAAACGAAATATTCTAATATATCAAATTGATACAGTCTCTTGTCGGTGACAGTTGAACATTTGTATCGGTTACAATCTGATTAAACTGAAAGAGAAGACGGCACATTAGTGTATGGGAGGAGAGGGGTGATGGACAATGATACCTTTTAAAAGCCAAACTTCCGTCTGATGACAGACGCTAATGGCGTAAATAGTTCAACCGATTAGGCTTTTCTAAAGTGTCTGCCGCAAAAAATTTCGACCAAACGTATTTTCGGCGCAGTATAATAAAATAAACGTGTATGCATTTTTTAGATGAGGATATATTATTCGTATTACCTGGATTCTTCGAACTATTGTTCTCATCTAAGATATCATTTTCATGTTTCGGTCGATGTAACCTTCGATCTTCTTCAGGTGCATCTTATCGGACTCGGGAATCTTTCTGTCGAATGCGGGAATCTGCATTTAATTTCGAACGGAACCCTGTTTGGTGAGGGCCGCGTCAGCCACCTCATATCTTCGAAGTCGGCTTGAAAGTAAACATCAAAGAGTACCTGGATGTGCTGAAGAGTGTGATGGTTCCCTGGTGCAATCAGGGTGTGCCAGCATAACTCAGCGGCAGCCTTCGTCCAATAAAGACCCAGGCTTGGCTTTAGAAGGAGTGCTACGACTTTGTACCCATCTCTCACTGGCTCCTCCACCTCCTCCCCCGATCTAAAGCGGCTGGACTACTTCGTTTTGGTCATACGTCGAGAACATCCCTAAAATGCCCTCCTACAACACCAAAACCAGCCTGATCGCCGCCATCCGCCGAGTATTCGTCGAGTTGCCGCCAGCGCTTGTGGAAAAGGCATGATCCCAGTTCCGGACCCTATCGAGGCGGTAATTGAGGCTGAAGAATATATGTCAGCTCTACTACATAATAAAGTTATTTGAATTGACTTAATAAAAAAAAGGTTTTAAAATGAAGCTGTAGTGTTGCTTTATTTAGAGCGACACCTTTATCGTTCCACTCTGAAGTGATGGGACTATTCCATTATTTTTCCCCGATTCCGATACAATTACCGATTCTGTTGCAAATTCCCGATTCCGATACAATTATCGATTTCTGTTCTTTTAAAATCTTTATTTAGCTACAGAATGGTTTTTAAATTTTCAGATTACCGTCAAAACACATTTTATGTGCATAGATTCTAAAATATACGTCTGTGTGCGAGGGGTGGGGGGGTGGGAGGGAGGTGATCTATAGATTTTAGTTTTAAATATTTATCATTTATATTAATTTATTTTTATTTCGGACTACTGGTCTCATCTTTATTAGTTGTTTTTTTTTCATCTTTTATTGGATTGTTTATTCACAACGTTTCGGCCAACTAATTCCTCTGGCCTTCGTCAGGTGGTAACTGTATAAATTAATATATATAATGCTCATCTCAAAAATGAATTCCAATTAAGGAATAATATATATATATATTTATCATTTTATTTATTTTTTATATTTTTACTCGGAAAGTCACCACTTACCAAGGTCTGGATGCCACTCAAGGATAAGAGTTAAGTGTTAGGTAGATTGTGAGACAAGGTCAAACATGGCTGAACTTAGGGATAGATTATCTAAATGAACGACTCAGTGGGAATTTATTCAGATTAGACTTGAAGACGAACATGTTATAGTCAACTGGGATGCAGACAAACGGTATTGCGTTTCGCAGACGAACAGCCTGATGAAAGAAACTCTGCTCATGGAATTTTTGTTTATCTTTGAGCACTGATAAGGAGTGAGGAAAAATGTTAGCGGTTCTTTTAGCTAGGCGAGTATTTGTTGCAAACGTTTTGCTTTTTTTTACTAGTGGCGGCGGGGGTGGGGGCTTTACTAGGCGGCACAATCACGGCACACCGGTTCTCGCAAGATCACCAGTTAAGCAACATCGAGCCTGGCCAGTACCAGATGGGTGACCATTTGGGAAGGTGAGGCACAGTATGTAAAAGGCTTCCTTCAGTCTTGACAGACTATGGATACCCACTGTAATGGTGCCTGCGCGTGAAATTTTTGTGGCAAGAGTCGCACAATCACCAATCACACCTCTCCTGAGTCGACATTGCTGAATACCAGTGGCAAGTGGAGGTTCAGGACGACTGGAAACAATGCCGAGATAAGCGGAAAGCACATACAGCGCCTAGAATTCTCAAATGGTCACCCATCTGATACAAGCCAGGCTCAACGTTGCTTAACTTCGGTGATCTGACGGAAACCGGTGTATCAACGTGATTTGGTCGTACATGTATGCGCAGTATGTACCGCAAGGTAAAATACTAGGCTGACAAATTTATCTCGAGTTTAGATGGGCCTCTCTTAAGCCGTGGTAAGCAACCAATCTAGTGATGGCGTCACGATAAAAATATCGTTGATAACCCTGGCGAAGCATCAAGTATTCAGCTACAGACAAGATTTGAATTACACTACAAACTTGTGTAGTGAGTTCGATCTCGGCTGCAGCCACATATTACGTTTACGTTACCGGGTGTAAAATACGCTTAAATATGATATTTTAATTTGATCAGATTTCGTAGATATTATTATAGAGTCGTAATTTCAAAAGTAAAAAAAAAAAAAAAAAGTTAAAACATTTAGGTGCCATCAGCAAGAATCGAAACCGAAAGCAAAACTGTAGCATTCAAAGCTGATGACGTTACCACTGTACCAACACGACACGCATATAACCATTAAAAAATAAAAAAATAAACTAAGATAAATGTACAAAATGTTCAACGATTTTTTTTTTTAATTTTGACCCATTTTTGTACCCCTTAAAACGATTTTAGCCGGCTGAAACCCATAATAGAACGGCTCGTAAAACCCCCCAATCATTTGAGGCCTCTAGCGCGGTTCTTCGAAGAAATAGAGTTTGAAAATATGGAAAGAAACAAACAGACAAACATCTAGTCATTTATATATTAGATTATTATTTCATGAATAATACAAACAACGGAAAATTTAGTTTTAAGTAAAAACGAATAATAATAATAATAATAATAATAATAATAATAATAATAACACTAGTGGTGGCCATAAAGTGGGTGCTCATTATGCGTTAAATTATTATAGAAAAGTGATCACCACTTTCTTTAAACAAACATTTCTTCATATCTTGGAGGCTGCTCGTTTGCTGGAGTTTTAAACGTTGTTTTCGTTTTCAACATCTTCAAGAACTTGTGAATGTCTTTATTTTCCAGGTTTTTTTTTTTTCTATGGTGTGGAGGGTCGATTGTCTGCCCCTCGCTGAACTTGTGTTCCAAACGTTCCCAGTGGGTGTCGCTGGCGGTGTGTCGTTCGGGAGCAGGATGGCGTGGGTTTTTCTTCGATGGAGTGTCTCATGTTTGATTTTCTTAAATAGGAGGATAACTGCTGGATCGATTTGCGTGATTTTTGGAGTGCGACATTTTCATGCAGTGGCGGGTACGTGCATTATAGGGATTTGTTTCAGATTTTTGTAGTAAGATTACTTGTGCACCATTTATAGACTTGCGCCGAATACTTAGTTAAAATTATTTAGTTTCTTATATATATATATAATTTTTTTTAAAATAATAATATAAAAAAAATTTAATTTTAATTTTTTATTTTTATTTTATTTTTTATTTGTTTTGTTTTTTATTTCTTTTTAACTTCTGTTTATGCCTTATATGTATGCGTGAAAGTGCACGATACCTCCTGTATACATGGGAGCCAAACACTATATCTGCGTTAGAACCACAGGTAAAACAATTCTGGGCTTGGTGTTGCCACAAACACCAAAATATGAAAAATGTCAAGTACAAATAATTCAAACCTTGGGACCCAGAAGAAAGATCTGGGTGTCATGATCGGCAGGTGCTCCTTCGGTAGCCAACATGGGGGACCCGGTCGTCATCCTGCGAATGTTGGCCAACTTTTTAATTTCAGAAACTCAAATAACATGGACGCTTAACAGGTAAGCATAACCTCTAATTTCAGAGAACAAAATGATACCGAACAAACACAGCACAACCGTGATAATCATCAAAATGGAAAAAAACGAAGAAAGAAATGGACAACAAAAGAGAATAGACTAGTAATGGAATGCTATTATAGAAGTCATCCTGAATATAGATATGGAGGTTATCGGAAACGAATGAAAGAACTATGGGACCTCTCCAGTGACTACCATACGACAGAACAAAGAATTGCGGACGAAGCAAGACGGATACTCAAGAAAGGTTGACTCTCTAAACTAGAATTAGCAGAAATTCAGAGAAAAATAAATGATGGAACTGAACAATAAACACCCTCCAACGGAACTTTCCGTAGAAAAAACACACAAGTTGAAACCTCACAAGTAAAAACACCAAAGGCCCAGGACCTACGAAGACCGAAGACGACAAACGTTGAAACCTAGAAAAATTGAACAGAACTAACAAAGAATGAAGCAAATGAAATAAATAAAATAACACAGTTCCTGAACGAGGAAAAAACAAAACTCCCAACGTTAAAGAACCAAGAGCAGAAGAAATTAAAAACAGAAAAAGAGAAGGTTAACAAGCTCCTCCCACACATCCCAACAAACACAATCACAGACTTAAACAACCTCATTTACGCAGGCGCCTAAATTGTAAGTATAAATCTTAAATCGGAAAAACAGCCGGGGACAAGCGGACCGACAAAACCTGGATGGAAAATAAGACTAGAAACCACAATACAGAAACATAAAAAAGAAATAAAAATGATCAACAGGAAAAAAGCAATGTGGAGAAAACTGAATGTTGGAAATGTAACTGGCAGGGAGAGGCTAAACAAGAAACATGAAGAACTGGACCAAAAAATAAAAGCAAAAGAAGCGGTATTGAGACGATATAGATATAAATCTGAACAATGCAAACAGAACATTTGAAACTAATGAAAGCCAATTCTACCAAAATGTGAACGGAGGAAAAACAAAAAACAGGATAATCAAATCCGACAGAAACAAAACTCTACTGGAGTAACATATGGGAAGAGCGACGAGAACACAATAGAAATGCCGAATGGCTGAAAGACATGAAAGAAGAGCTACAACAAATAGAAGAAGGAACAGTGAATGAAATCAGCAAGGAAACCTTAAAGACAACCACAGAAAAAATGGCAAACTGGAGAGAACCAGGACACGACGGGATACGTGCATACTGGTTCAAAAAATTCACAACCTTACACGAAAGGTTAGCCCCAAACCTGAGAAGATGTATACAGGAAGCAAACGTGCCAGACTGGATGACAAAAGGTAGAACCACACTGCTACAGAAAGACACGGAGAAAGGAACCGTCCCCAGCAATTATAGGCCAATCACGTGCCTTCCCACCATGTGGAAGATACTGACAGCACAACTGAGGGAACAAATCTATCACTGAATAACCGTGGACTCATCCCCGAGGAACAGAAAGGATGCCAAAAAGGGAAAAGAGGAATACATGAGCTGCTATATGTTGATCAAAAGGAGGTAAAAAGGAAGAGGAAAAATTTAGCCATGGCATGGATCGACTACAAAAAAGCGTATGACAGGATCCTCCAAGCATGGATAATAGAATGCCTAAAAATGCATAAAATACCAAGCGGGATCACCAATGTATTAGAAAATGCAATGAAAACGTGGAGACTGGAACTGACAGCTGATGGACAACACATAACAGAAATTAACATACAAAGAGGCATCTTCCAAAGAGATTCATTATCACCATTACTGTTCATCATAGCCATTATGCCCTTGAATAGTATTCTGAGAAAGTGTCAAGCCGGATATAAGTTCCCAAATACAGAGGAAAAAATGAACCACCTGATGTACATGGACGATCTGAAACTTTTTTGCAAGGACCGAAAAGGAGCTAGAGACACTAATAACCACTACCAGGACCTTCGGCCAAGATATCCAAATGGAATTTGGAATGGAAAAGTGCGCACAACTAGTTATAAAAAATGGAAAACTGGAAACGACAGAAGGCATGGAACTACCCAACAAAGCAGAAATGAGGGCAATAGGGAAACAAGACGACTATAAATACTTGGGATTCTGGAAGGGAACAACATCAGAGCAACAGAAATGAAAGAGAAAATTGGAAAGGAATACCTCAGGAGAACAAGAAAACTCCTGGAAACCAAATTATATAGCAGAAACCTAATAAAAGGTATAAATACATGGGCAGTGTCACTAGTGAGATACTCTGGACCGTTTATAGGATGGACAAAAGAAGAACTGAGACAGCTTGACCAGAAAACCAGAAAACTCATGACCATGCATAATGCACTACACCCAAAGGATGATATTGACAGACTCTACGTGAAAAGGAAAGATGGCGGGAGAGGACTTATCTCTATAGAAGACTGTGTGAAGGATATGAAAAAGAACTAGAAAAATACATAATGCAAAACACTGAAAAGGTAATTATCGCAACAAGAGACATGGAGAAACCAGCAAAACAGAAAACAGAGAGACAGAAGACAAAACGAGAAAAGAGAAATGGGAAGAGAAACAACTCCACGGGAGATTCATAAGAATGACAAAAGATGAGAATAACGAAAACACCTGGACATGGATGCGAAAAGGACATATAAACCGAGAAACTGAATCTCTAATAACTGCAACACAAGATAATTCGATAAGAACCAACCATATCAAAGCAAGGATCGATAAACAAAAGAAAACAGCAAATGCACACTCTGTGGACAAAGAGACGAAACGATAAACCATATAGTAAGTGAATGCAGCAAACTGGCCCAAAAGGAATACAAAAACAGGCATGACCAAGTGAGGAGGGCGGTGCACTGGGAATTGTGCAAATGGCTGCATTTTGAGCGTACAGACAAATGGTAAAAGCATAAACCCGCAACAGCACTCGAAAACGAGAACCACAAAATCCTATGGGACATGGACATACAAACGGACAAACCCATCCAAGCAAAAAGACCAGATGTCGTAATAATTAACAAGAAAGAGAAGTCCTGTCAAATCGTAGAGTTTGCTGTCCCAGCTGACCACAGGGTGAGTATGAAAGAAAAGGAGAAACGAAGCAAATACACAGAGCTAGCCAGAGAGTTAAAAGGGATTTGGATGATGAAGAAAATCAAAATAGTACCGATAATAGTAGAAGCACTAAGAACAATTCCGAAAAACCTGGAAAAAAAGAATGTCAGAAATTGGAATCAGAGGAATAGCTGCAAAAATACAATGCCTAACGATAATGAAAATGGCTGAAATATTATGGAAAACCCTTGAATGCGGAGAATAACACAAGACAATATAACGAAGAAGCGTTACAGGGAATGAAGAACACCGAAGCTGCAGAACTACATGTTCTACACCCCCATCATGCATCCCCCTCCATTGTTTCACCACCGTTCCCCCAATAGAAAAGTGATACCAAAGAGCTGAGAAGGGTCAAGAAGGACTGAAAGACCGGGGAGAGAGCGCCAGCCAGACCTCGGTTGGACAAGCCAAAGAGAACTGGGATTTTGGGGAGGCTTAGTGCCACTCAAATTCCAGTATAAACCAATGGCCACTGCCAGCGAGAAATCAATGGTAAGAGGCTGTTGCGATTATGCAAATTCATTTACAAATGCTATCGAAGGAGATGGAGAGAACTGGACGTCTGGGGAGACTTGTTGTCACTCAGCTTCCAGAGAACACCACAGGTTTCCAATCAGATCGTTTGTTGACTTGTGTGAAAGCTCCATGTGAGCCAATAATAATAAAAATAATAATAATAATAATAATAATAATAATAATAAATTGGAATCAGAGGAATGACTGGAAAAATACAACGAACAACAAAAATCAAAACAGCTGAAATATTAAGGAAAACCCTTGAGTGTGGAGACCAACAGTGTTGGTCACCAACACACATGAGCAACAAGCGCAGACCAGACAAACTGCTGTAAAGGCAAAACATGGATCCAAGAACATTGAAGCCGCATATCTATAAGTTCTCTATCCACAACCCCCATTACTACGTCACTGCCCCCCCCCCAAAAGTGAGACCAAACAGCCAAGTAGAGTTAAGGAGGAAGGAATTGACTAGACCTCCGCTGGATAAGTGCGAAGAGAACTGGGACCTTGGGGAGGCTGATTGCCATTCAAATTCCAGCGATGACGAATAGCCGTTACCTACGAGACATCAATGGCAAGCAGCTGTTGCGATAATGCAAAATTATTTGCAAATACTATCGAACGAGGTGGAAAGTACTGGAAATCTGGAGAGACTCGTTGTCACTCAGCTTCCAGGGAACACCATAGGCTGTTTTCAAGGAGAGATCTTTGATGACCTGTGTGACAGCTCATGGTGAGCCAATAATAATAATAATAATAATAATAATAATAATAATAATAATAAAACAATGAAAAGAATCGTTTTTGGCATCGAAAACAGGCACATTTTTCCGATTCCGATATATATATATATATATATATATATATATATATATATATACATATATATATATATATATATATATATATATATATATATATATATATATATTCGGGTAGAGAGCACTGTCGTAAATAATCTCAGCTGCTACTTAATTAGCTGAAAAATGCGAAGCTCGTTGTATGTTTGTTTACAAAACAGACGGTTTGAGCACTGTAAAAGTGCTGGCGGATGTCTATTTTAATAGATATTCCGACGCTTCTGTGGTCGAGTGGAAGAACTGCCGACTGTCAACACGACGGTTCTAGGTTCAATCCTTGCTTGGGAGAATGCTAGAAATACAATTAAATTATATATATATATATATATACATATATATATTAAATTATACAAATAAATATATATATATATTTATTAAATTACATATATATATATATATATATATATATATATTAAATTACATATATATATATATATTTATTAAATTACATATATATATATATATAATTATTTTCTTTTACTATAATAATTAATTACATATATATATATATATATATATTTATTAAATTACATATATATATATATATATATATATATATATATATATATATATATATATATATATATATATATATTAAATGTTCCGATTCTTATCTTTGATGATCCAACGGGAACCGGTTTGTCGACGCGATCATGTCGTAAGCTGGTTTATGATTTGCTTGTTCTCCGCCGGCGGCAGCACGCTCTTCCCGATACAACACTGAATAGAGAGAAGGAGAGGGGGTAGGGGGGCGATGTGGCTAGCTAAAGAGGGGTGTTCACCCTGGAGTATTGTTACACAACCTCCTCTTCATATAAACAACGATGACGTCATCGCGTGCCTTGCGTCTTTCAATAAATGCGTCTCAGATAATGACCCGAGCGCGCGCCCCCATTGTCGCTCGCAGTCTCTCAGCGTTCTTGCGACAAGTGTATCTATTACGTAAATCGTCGCCTTAAGTAGAGCACGCAGACTCACGGAATGCAAGCAAAAAAAAGTGGTTCAAGCACGTACTAACATTTCTTTATGAGAACGTATTTTTTTTTTCTAGCTGGGGATGGCGCCTACTAACAGCTGTCAGATATTCATCCACTATCTCATACATTCCAACCGAGAGATCTTTTAGTACTTCTACAAAAAAAAGGCGACAGATAAAACATGAAAGAAAATTTTTAAAAAATCAGTTTCGAAATATTAATTGAACTAGCGGGGTGGGGGGGGGTCACCTAAATATGATATTTTAATTCCTGCAGATTTCGTATATATTACAATAAAGTCGTGATTTCAAAAGTAACAAAAAAAGTTTGGGCGCCATCGGGAACTTGAATAGAACATCAGCAGCAGCCAAGGGGTTTCAGTAGCATTGGTTCACTTTTTGTTGTTGTAGTTATCTTATTGATCGCAGCATTTTATTTATTTACTAGCGGGAGGGCTGGGGTTCTTTGCCCGGGGGGGGGGTAAAATATGCTATTTTAATTTGTCCAGATTACGTATATATTATTAAAACGTTGTGATTACAAAAGTAAAAAAAAAAGTATTTGGTTGCCATCAGCTAGAATCGAAACCAAAAGCAAAACTGTAGCATTAAAAACTGGTGACGTTACCACTGTACCAACGTGACACGTATATGAACTGATTAAAAAAAAACTAAGATGAATGTACAAAATTTAAAACGATTTTTTTCAATTTCGACCCCATTTTGACGCCTTAGAAACTAAAGACCCATAAGCAAGTGGACATTACAATAAAACGCATTAAAAAAACAAAAAATATCAAAATTAAATTATTTTTCTTACCAGAATCTGGCATTACTGTTTCACAATTTCTTACCTGAAAAAAAAAAGAACAAATATATGAGTTTAATATCAGATGTAGGTATATATATATATATATATATATATATATATATATATATATATATGTTTGAAAAGGGAAAATTTTTCCGAAATTAGTAATGGAATACGTCGCATGGAATTACAAGTAAGACATTTTACCATACAACTGAATATATATATATATATATATATATATATATATATATATATATATATATATATATATGTACTTATTGATTTGTAAATCGCCACTTGTTCTCGTCTCCTCTTACCAACGGCGACTATAATTCATTCCTCGCATTGTGACAGCCTTCTAAATCTCTTTTACATATGTATATGTTTGTTTTCGAATGTCGTTACTTTCCATCTATATAATGTAAAATTTTGTTGAAATAAACGAAGGTTATAAAAAGAAGACGTGAGTTTTGAATTTTCAACAAAATTTTACACTATATATATATATATATATATATATATATATATATATACACTGGCAGCAAAAATCAAAATAAAAAGGAAAATCTTCATGTTTGTATTTTTTAACGTATTACAATTGTTTCAGCATAAATCAGACGATTTAAAATTTTATATTATATAACAATTTTCGTTGTGGACATCTCATCAGATATGTTTGAAAAAAATACAAATTTTGTACGTATCTGGACACATTTTCATTTCGTTAAAACTACATCTTCAATTCTTAATGATATATTTAGTATTTGATATATTTTAGTTTTAGTTACCGATATCAAGCTCTCGTCAACAACTACTCGGATGAGTACTGTTTAACAAGAGCTTGATATGGGTATCTAAAACTGTCCTAATTATCGGGTGTGAAACCGACAGTACCAATGACTTGTCCAAAATTATATATATACGTTCTTAATTTCGGATTTTCCTTATAACTGACAACTCAGCTTGATTTCTTTTTCAAAAAACAAAACAAAAAACAAACAATATATATATATATATATATATATATATATATATATATATATATATAAATAATTACTTAATTTACCCACATAAAATTAATATACGAAAGTATAGATTTATGCGTTAACTTTAAGTATTTACTTCAAAAGTGCTCAATACGTAGGTAGAGCTAGTTAGTAATTTATAAAATATATATGGCGATTAAGCTACACTGAATATTCCGCGTTTCATCCACTCTAGGACTCGCGCATAAGCCTGAGGAGTCCTAGAGTGGATGAAACGCGGAATATTAAGTGTAGCTTAATCGCCATATATATTTTATAAATTACTACAAACACACACACACACACACACACACACACAAACACACACACACACACATATACATACAGGGAGAGAGAGAGAAAGAGAGAGATATAGTCTATATATAGTATATGTATATATATAAAGAAAGTATATATATATATATATATATATATATATATATATAGTATATCTAAATATATAGTATATCTAAATATATCTACTATACATATATACATATATATATAGTATATATATATCTAGTATATATAAATACAAATATATATAGTGTATATATATTTATAATTAGTATATATATGCATATATATATCTAGTATATATATATATCTAGTATATATATATACATATATATATATCTAGTATGTATATATATCTAGTGTGTATATATATATATCTAATATATATATATAGTATGTATATATATATCTCTAGTATATATATATATATCTAGTATATATATGTAGTATATATATATATCTAGTATATATATATATATTGTAAATATAACTATATTATATATATACTTAGTATATATATATATATATGTATATACCTAGTATATATATATCTAGTATATGTATATATATAGTATATATATCTAGTATATATCTAGTATATATATATATATATATATATATATATATATATATATATATATTACTGATTATTAAATACCTGTAGACATTAGCGTTTCATTCGTTATACATAATATACTTTGTTATTTTCTTTAATTTAATCCCTTTTTTAGAATTTATTAGACAAAATTTAACTTTTATTTTACCGTTCCAATAAATATGATCATCACTGTATATATATATATATATATATATATATATATATATATATATATATATATATATATATATATACACACACACAGTTATTCCACAAAGTCTGGCTGCATAATCTACACGGTGCCCACAAAGTCTGGCTATATAATCTACACGGTGTCCACAAAGTCTGGCTACATAATGTAGACATACTTTGTGGACACCCTGTATGTATGTATGTATATATATATATATATATATATATATATATATATATATATATATATATATATATATATATATATAACTTGAGTTCCTTCAGCCATAATCGAAACTGAAACGTAAACTTATGAAGAATTCAATTCTTGTTAAAATTATTTATAAAAAAAAATAGATTACTTTATAGCTATCAGTTATAATCGAAACAAAAACAAAAATTTATGAAAAATTCTTGGTAAAATTATTCATGACAAGAAATGGATGTACACTACAATTAAACGACCCGGATATAAGCGTGACACACACACTATCGTATCAATATATAGATAATGAATACATGGAACTGGCCAGAGAGCTCCAAGGAATATGGAAGGTGAAGAAAGTCAAGGTAACACTATTTATTGTAGGAACACTAGGAGCAATACCAAAAAAAAAAAAAATAAATAAAATAAAACTTGGAAAAAAGTATGGGGGAGATTGGAATCAGAGGGATGACTGAGAAGATGCAACAGATGAAAAGGGCTGAAATATTAAGGAAACCCCTTGAATGGGGAGACTCACGCACGAACTACAGGTACAAACTGGACATATGTACACAAACTGCTACAGATGTAAAAAAAAAAAAAAAAAAAAAAAAAAAACACAGGGACGTCAAATATAAGCTATAAGCACCGACAATCCCGAAAAGCAAGCAAGTGTTGATGAAATGAAAAGCCTTTGATGCGTTTGAGGTGTCTCTTGGTTAAGAAGAAAAAAGTTTAATACGTGTAAACGTATTCTATTTTTTTTTTTTTTTTACTGTATTTTTTAATCTTTTCTCCGACCGGGGAAGCCAAACCAAACGCCATTTTCGTAAGGTTTTCGTTTTCAATTCGACATGTTAGAGGAGAAAATCTCAACACGTGATAATTCCCCACCGGAATTTATTTATTTATCTTTTTTTTTTTGTGCTTAATTTTCTTTTCTAAAATTCTTTATTTGACTTTACTTTTGTCTAATATAATATTTTATTTCAGTCAGTCGGAAGGTGAAGAAAGTCAAGGTAACACTATTTATCGTAAGAGCACTAGGAATAGTACAAAAAAAACTTTGAAAAACATATGGGAGAGATTGGAATTAGAGGGATGACTGAGAAGATGCAACAGATAACAATGAAACCGGAACCCTTGAATGCGGAGACGAACACACACGAGCTACAGGCTCAAGCCGGACATACAGAAACCAGATGTACAACGCAAAGGGACGTCGCATATGGGATCATGAAAGGTGAAACTGTATCTTTTGGGCCTTGTTGAATAGTAAGAAAGAATAATTTAGAACAGATTAGGAATATGGCGTCTAAGTACATTAAGAACGGAATACTGGAGAAGTTAAAGAATGTCTTTAAATTTTCTTGGTCCCCTCCACACACACACACACACGTACACACAAACAAACACACACACGCACACACATGCGTACACACATGCGCACACACATGCGCACGCGCACACACACACACACGCGTACACACACACACGCGCGCACACACACGCGCACACGCACAAACACACGCACACGCAAACACACGCGCGCGCACAGACACACACACGCACACGTACACACAAACAAACACACACACGCGCGTGCGCGCGCACGCGCACACACACACACACACACACACACACACACACACACACACACACACACACACACACATTGGGAAACCAGCGTGTTGTATTCCACCGTAATTATATTTAAAATTCCTCGTTCAAATTCTTCTTTTCTGTAATCCTCTTTTCTCGGCCTTTGACTATAAATAGACAAAATGCCCTCTGTGGACACAATCTCGTGAATCGAAAGAAGCAGAGAGGGAGAAAGACAGAGAAAGAGAGAGAGAGAGAGGGAGAGAGAGAGAAGAGGGAGAAGAGAGAGACGGGAGCGGAAGGATGGTTTTATGAAAAAAAAAAAAAAAGGATTGACATTGAATGTACTAAAACAAAACGGAAGTGTTATTTCCGGTTGTTGAATTTAGTCCACTAATCACATCGTAAACCTAATTTTATTATTATTATTATCAGCAATAATAATAAAATTAGGTTTACGATGTGATTGTTTTATTGTCATTATCATCATCGTCATCAATAATAATAATAATAATAATAATAATAATAATAATAATAATAATAATATCACCACCGTTCCCTCCAATAGAAAAGTGATTGATACCAAAGAGCCGAGGAGGGTCAAGGAGGGTGGAAAGACCGAGGAGGGAGCACTGTCCAGACTTCCGCTGGAAAAGTGCGAAGAGAACTGGGATCTTGGGGAGGCTTAGTGCCACTCAAATTCCAGTATAAACCTAATGGCCACTGCCAGCGAGAAATCAATGGTAAGCGGCTGTTGCGATGATGCAAATTCATTTGCAAATGCTATCGAAGGACGAGGAGGAGAGAGCTGGACGTCCGGGGAGACTTGTTGTCACTCAGCTTCCAGAGAACACCACAGGTCTCCAATCAGATCGTTTGCTGACTAGTGTGAAAGCTCCATGTGAGCCAATAATAATACATAAAACACAGTTGTGCTCGTCTGAGCTCCAATCAATGGGCACCCAGGCCTGACTTTCACGAAGACACTAGTCTAGCTGAACCCACTATCAATATTTTCTCCCACTCTTTATCTGTGCCTAAACATAAACGTAGATTCCATGAACAAAGTTTCTTTCTTGGAACTACACGCTTGTGGAACTAGTCCCTGCTTTCCAACTAACTATAGTCGTCTTCAAGTCTTACATAAACAAATTCTTGATGAGCCATCCCCTTAAGTAATCCAATTTATTAAATTTCCACTACTAACAATTACTATATTGTCCAATTGACTACTATACACTCATTAACTCTTATCATTGAGTGGCCTCTTGGCCTTGATAAATGGCGATTCCTTTGTAAAAAAAAAAAAACATCAAAAAACAAACAAGAGAACACACAAATAAAGAAAAAATAAACAAACAACGAAAATAAAACTAAAATATGTGATAAAAATTGACAATCATAGGAAAACAGTAAATGTAGATTCTATGAACAAGGAGACGAAACAATAAACTACATAATAAGTTAATGCGGCAAACAACCCCCCCCCCAAAGAATACAAGAACAAGCATTACTGCGTAGGGAAAGCAGAGCAGTGTGAATTCTTCAAACGACCCCAAATGGTACAGGCACAAAATGGCGACAGTGGAAAAAGAAAATCACAAAATCTTGCTTTACGTTGAGGTACAAAAAGATAAACTCATCCAAGCAAAGAGACCAGGCGTCGTACTAATTAACAAGAATGATGAGAACTGCTATATTGTATATTTTGCCATTTCAGCGGACTACAGAGTGCAGATCAAAGAGAGAGAGAGAGAGAGAGAGAACAAAACAAGCACGCAGTACGTTTCGGCCGATGTAACCTACGATCGTCTGGATGATATTGGTGAACAGTGAAAAATATTGTTTGGATTTTGCTTTGTTTTTTTCTCCCCCAACAGACGTAGCCATTAAAAATTCAGAACGGAAATAGACTTGGTGCTACTTGCGTTTTGAATTTCTAACGGCTATGTTCGTTGGGGAAGGAAAAAACAAACAAACACATATTTCACAATTCACTAATAATATCCAGTGTGAATGCACCTAAAGAGGGTCGGAGGTTACCTCGGCAGAAACGTTATGGAAAAAACAACTAAAATGAGAACAATAGTGAAAACAATCCAAATAATACAAGCAATAAATACGCAGAACTCGTCAGAGGACCGTGTAGCAGAAACAAATTGAACTTTTTTCTTTCCTAAGTAAATGCCTCTCCCCTGTGTTATTTTGCCATATACTGACCAATCAGGGGTGCGGTACATTGATCCCTTCTCTCCCCTAAGGAGATCGGACAGCTTCCGGTTTGAAGCCACAACCTCTTCCTTACTGAGAGAGATGCCAAGCGGATTAGAGCCTTTTTCTTCGCCCTCTCTCTCTCTCCGCCTCTGTGTCATCTCTTTCAGTATCGACGATTCCCACTGGGAATAACTACCGCGATAGCACTAGGTAGCCAGAGTTCAGCTTTTACCCAGGGATAATATCTCCATGTGAACATTCGCCTGAGTAAACCTTTTCTTTGTTACATTTATTGAAGTTGTTGTGTTGAATTATTTATTTTCTTAGGTTGTGTCCTAAAAGCACGAACCCTAAAATGGTGACCCTCGACGTGCCCGAAGAAAACCAATATAATACCAATAATTTTACGGGAACTAGAAACAGTCATTATTATTGTTTTATTGGTGATAGTAGGTAAAAAAAAAAAAAAAGATGTCTGTTTATGAGAGAAATGTTTTTGCTTATTGTTTCTAGAAAAAAAATGGTTTTGTTCTTTTCATTGAATATTAAATACAAGGTGCCTTCGATAAGTTTCTAGACTTTCTTTTTTCGTATGGGCACTTTTATTCATAGTACACACAGTCCTCTTAGAAGTAATCTCCTCCGGCTGTCTGCACTTGCTGCTCCAACAACTTCTGGAATTGTTCCATGGAAGTCCTTTTGTGTATGCGTGTGAATGGCCCTCGTCATAGCCTCTTCCTTTCGCCTCAATTGCTCCATAACGACAGCTTCTTGATTTTCCTTGAGCTTAGAGCATAACCAAACGTCACAAGGAGCAAGGTGTGGACAATATGAAGGCTGAGGAACTGTCTGGATGCTCATCTTGGGCAAATAGTCTGTGATAATATTTTTTCATATAGTGTTGCTTTATACTTTTTATTTATTTATTTATTCATTTTTAATTTAGTTTATCTTTAATTTAATTTATTTTTTATTTAATTTATTTTTATTTAATTTATTTTTAATTCAATTCATTTTTAATTTAATTTATTTTTAATTTAATTCATTTTTAATTTATCTTTTTTTAATTTTAATTTTATTTTTATTATCTATGTATCTATTTAATTTATTCTCTTATTTAATTTATTTTTAATTTAATGACTTTTTGATTTATTTTATTTTTAAATTTTTTAAAAATGATTCATTTTTAATTTAATTTATTTATAACTTAATTTAATTTTTAACTTAATATATTTTTATTTTAATGTATTTGTTAAAGTAATTTATTTTTAATTAATGTATTTTTAATTTAATTAAGTTTTAAAATTATTTCTCATTTAATTTATTTTTTATTTAATGCATATTTAATTTAATGTATTTTAACTTAATTTATTTTTAATTCAGTTAATTTTCATTTAATCTATTTTTAATTGAATGTATTTTTAATTCAATGTAGTTTTAATTTAATGTATTTTTAATTTAATGTATTTTTAATTTAATGTATTTTTACTTTAATTTATTTTTAACTTAATTTATTTTTAACTTAATTAATTTAATTCATTTTAAATTTGATTCATTTTTAATTTTATTGATTGTTAATTTAATTGATTTTTAATTTAATTCCTTTTTAATTTATTTTTTAATTAATTTATTTTTAATTATTACTAGACTACGGAGGTTTATGAGACAACAGCATAATTGTGGGTAGTGGTGAAAATTGGGTGGAGTTTAATTATTTAAGAGAACGGCTCAAAAAATATTAGACTTGAAAACGACCCTGTTGTAGTCATCCGAAAAGTAATACCGCGGTATAAAGTTTTGCAGGCAGACCATTCTAGAAAATGAACTTTGTTCATGGAATTTACGCTTAGATTTAGGAACAGATAGGGAGTAGGGGAATGTGTTGACATCATTATTTTCATGGATAGTGCTCGTCTGAGCTCCAATCTATGCCCACCCTCGCCAAACTTTAACGGAAAACACTCATCTATCTGAAACCACTATCAATAATTTCCCCACACTCTTTATCTGTGTCTAAACCTAAACTAGATTCCACGAACAAAGCTTGTTTATTAAAACTGCACACTTGTGGAACTCTGTTCTGTTTGCCTGCTTTCCAACTGACTACAATTTGGTCGTCTTCAAGTCAAAGGTAAACAAATTCTTGTCAAACCGTCCTCTTAAGTAATCCAATTTACCAAATTTCCACTACTAATAATTACTACGACGTTTTACGATTGACTACTGTACACTCATAAACCCTTATCCTAGAATGCCCACCGGACCTTGATAGATGGTGACTCCTATGTCAAAAGAAGAACAAAATATGTTGTAGTTACACGAGTAGTGCGAATATTTTGCAAGGATGTGGGGGACAATAGACGTAACAGTTTCAATCCAACAACGGCTGATCGTGTGTCAGGCGTATTCTAATGATTGAAGACCCGGTAATCCTTCAAATAACTGTGCCAATCGGGGAGCGGAAACCCGAAAGAGGATGTGTCAGAATTGTATACTTTTAACGTTTCATTTCGTTTTTCTCCAACATGTAATACACAGGGATTAAGAGGATGGATGCTAAGGATAAATGTCAGGCTTTGAGTTATGCTAAGAAAAGAAATCCTTAGAAAGACGGGGTGGGAGGTGTTGTACAGGAAATAATGACACCTACTTCCTATACATACATACATACATACATATATATATATATATATATATATATATATATATATATATATATATATATATTATACGTAAAGTATATATATAATATTATATATATAATATTATATATATAATATTACATATATAATATTACATATATATTACATATATAATATTATGTATAATATTACATATATAATATTATATATATATGTAATATTATATATCTATGTAATATTATATATACTTGTAATATTATATATCTATACAATATTATATATCTATGTAATATTATATATATATGTAATATTATATATCTATACAATATTATATATCTATGTAATATTATACATATATATAATATTATATATCTATACAATATTATATATCTATGTAATATTATATATATATGTAATATTATATATCTATACAATATTATATATCTATGTAATATTATATATATATATGTAATATTATATATCTATACAATATTATATATCTATGTAATATTATATATATATATGTAATATTATATATCTATACAATATTATATATCTATGTAATATTATACATACATTATATATATATATATATATATATATATATATATATAGTGTTATAATGGAATGACTCCAGAGGAAATCCGGGTATGAGAGCTCAATGTGGTAAACAGAGCAATAACATAAAAATATAACACGGAAATTACATAATTGTCGATGCAATAATTTATTTCAACCTTATGCTATTTTCAAGCATTTTTGAGTATCAAAAATGTAATTGTCTAGGTAAGATGCTTGAAAATACCATAAGATTGAAATAAATTATTGCATCGACAATTACGTAATTTCCGTGTTACATTTTTATATTATATATATATATATATATATATATATATATATATATATATATTGAAAACAAGAAGAGAAAAGATCCTAACAATAGTGACAACTACAACTATTATAACGGAAATAGAAACAGAATCAATAGTAATAACGAAAACAACCGGAAAAAACACAAAGAAAAACTCAACCACTTTAGCCGTATGGATTAAGAAATTAAAGAAAAATAAAACTGAATATTAATTAAGATGTCCAATAATTGATGAAGGGGAAAAATATAAACCTAGCAAATCGAAAAGATGCAACCTATGTATATTAGAATCATACCATATACTAAAATCAAAAGAAAAATTATTAAACAAACGACTAGATGTAATCCACGGATGTTTGCACAAAAACAGATATTTAATTAAAAATGATTCCATGAGAGTGACCTCCCCTTTAAACAGAAGGATCGAGTAATAATACGAATTCAAACATCAAGCAAAACAGGAATATAAAAATAAACACGCATAGAAATAAAATTATATGATAATTGGAAAAAAAAACAAATAGAAAAAAGGGGAAATTAAAACAAAAATAATTAATAAATAAAAAATAAATAGAAACTGAAAATACGAAACTACGGGTTAAAACAGAAAACTATCTTCACATAACACCAAAAGATGGAGGATGTGAGGAGGCATGGCTTTGGAAATCTTTTTACTTGAATACGATGTTCAGCATGTTAAAAATATACCTTTTGTTGTAAAAATCCAATGGATAAACATCTGAAGAAGTTGGTGGGGACAGGATATTTTTATGGACACATAAATCTTAAAATTGCCGACCCACTAATGAAACAATTGTAATGGAAAAATCCAGGAAATAAACGAAGGTTATAAAAAGAAAACGCGAGTCTTTGAAATTTCAACAAAATTTTACACTATATATATATATATATATATATATATATATATATATATATATATATAATATTATATATTGGCCACACACGGCAACTGGGTGCCTTGCGGCCCCAGGCTAAACATGTAGGAGATCTCAGAGTAGTAGGGGACACCAGAGGTAGTGCGTTATGGTCCACCGATGTGTGGACATGCCCTGGCACACTACCAACCCCTACTCCACTGTTTGTGAGTTCCCTTGGTTGGGCGAAGACTAGAGGAACTAACCCCAAAATCAAACACCACTGCCTTGTGGGCCTTATCACAATATTATCTTGAAACAAGTGTAACTAACACTGAAATACACTTTTTGTTACTATCAACCCATGTCTTGAAGTCTTGGCTTTTGTTAAAACAGTATATATATATGATATATATATATATATATATATATATATATATATATATATGATATTTATGTATATAGAAAATCGGTCCAAACGTGTGAAATTAAAAAAAAAATGGAATTTTCCAGGTGATGGTTGAACGACGGCATTACGAATATGCATGCGTAACGTAATAGTTATTGGTTCTTGTTTTTATTTTTACCATTGCAGCAAATATGACTTCATAGCTCAGGGATTAACGTCAAAGAAAAAAGTATATCGTAAGCGAAATGATTTGTTTTCGATTCTCGAAATAATATAATACGAACATATCATATTTAAGCGTATTTTTCGACCGGGCAATGCCGAGCCGGCCATCTAATATATATATATATTATGAAGGCATCAAGGTCACTCGAGGATATGTGCGTATGAGTGTG
>NC_136526.1:12227308-12314808 GCF_053919585.1 Euprymna scolopes
TGATGAACACATAACTCGTTTGTTTCTGGATAGGAACAAAAAAAAAAGTCTACAAGTATTTATCCTCCACTGATCGAGGTCAGCAAAGGTGAAGTGTTGTATCAGATCTATCATCATAATACCACATTCACTCCGCGGAGTTAAAACCTACTTAATAAATTTCCCAGGCGTTTTTATAAAAATTATGTACATCTCACCTGATTATGTTTTTTTTTTTTTTTTTTTTTTTTTTTTTTCTTTTGAGCCAGGTTTTTCAAAAAGAATCAAGGCCACTTTTTGTCAACGTCGTCGAGTAGTGTCGCCTTTTCAGTCTTTGGTTACGAACAAGCGACACCAGTTGGTGTAATCAACTTGAGCCAGAAAATTAATACTTAGTTTCTGACTACGTCACCAAGCTTTTTTTTTTTTTAATTACTGCGTACTGCGGACCGGATAATTAAACGAATAATGAACGTTGGTCGCATAATCATTCTATTCAATATTTGCAATCCAGAGCGGAAGCTCTGGTTGGGGGTGGGGAGACGAAAAAATAGTTTGGTGGCCCCTGTTCTAGATCGTTTCCCCTGTTTTCGAGTGGATTAAGTTTATTGCTTTCTCCCTGAGACAACTCTGTCAGGGACTGCACGCTGGACTTCTCAGTAGAATTCAACATATTATATGCTGAAAACGAATTTAAAACACTGAAAATGCCTTGTAATGCATGGCGTTGATAATAAGGTTCCTACCTTAACATGTTACCCATGAGAACTTGTTTCCAAAATCGTCCAGTTACTGAGACTATTTAAAGAAATCACCACAGAAGCAAGTTACAGACAGAACTCCAACCATATCTATTTTAGTGTTTGAGCTGCACTCCTACATATTTCTGACATCATTTCCGGTAAACAGTTTCCGCTATTGAGTAGTCTGGACCCGAGATTCAGTTGGAGTGGGTCGTAACCTTATTTAATCCTTCTACGGCACAATCAACGTTGACACACCCGTTTTCACCTGATCACCGAAGTTAAGCAATGTTGAGCCTGGTCAGTACTCGATGGGTGACCATTTGGGAAGGCGAGGCGCTGTATGTACCGCGAGGTACGATACCAGGTTGGGAAACTGGCGCGGTCTATCCTTATCTCGAGGTAGATGGGCCTCTCTTAAACCGTGATAGGTAATAAGTTTAGTAACTGCGTCACGATAAAAAAAAAAAATACCCCTCATAGCCCTGGCGAAGCATCAAGTATTCAGCTACGGTCAAGATTTGAATTACAAACTCGTGTAGTGAGTTCAATCTCGGCTGCGGCCGCATGTTATGTCTACGTTTATCCTTCCAGTTGAGCGGAGTCCCAATCAACCAATATATGTTTCTGTGTTTTCTGTTAATATATTTTTCATTTCACTGTTTCCTGGCTTTCTCTTTCTTATTTCGACATTTAAACCACAACATTTATCTCTGAAGTGATTTCTAAGGAAAGCTGTTCAATATAAGTTTGATATTTCTGACTTTAGTTGAATTCCTTTTACCACTCGCATACAATTGAGTGTAGCAATAGAAATAAAATTTTAAGCTATAATATACTAGCCCGGATGCCCGGGTGTTTGGAAGGTTTATGTTGAGCAAAAAAAAAAAAAAAAAAAGTGATAGTAGGCAGGCAGGCAAGCAGGCAGGCAGGCTCGAACCCATATCGTGAACGATGAAATAGGACGTGAAAAAAAAACAACAAAAAAACAAAAACAAAACGTGACGGCTTTGCCAATGCGTCCATCGCTAAACCGGAAATGGTTTAATTTAAGGCTAGTCAATCGAAAAGAGGGATGACTTTCGAAAATATCGGCGAAAAAAAACGATCCTCCTTGTAGAAAACTGCCCAGTTGATGGTGAAGGAATTAATGTTTTTAGCCAAGTTTTCGATATTTGTCGTCCGAAGGGTCGAGCTTCAAAACGATACCGATCTCATGAAAATCCGACGACTCTGTCGAAAGTTTTAGGCATACATACATAATACATACATACATACATACATACATTTAAACAGACGAATGAAATTTATATCTATACTAGCCTGGGTGCCCGGCGTTGCCCGGCGTTGCCCGGGTGTTTGTAGGCGTGTGTTGAGCAAAAAAAAAAAAAAAAAATGGTAATAGGCAGGCAGGTTAGAACCCATACCACAAAGGAGGAAAAGAATATGAAAAAAAAATGTCGTCCGAAGGGTCGGGCTTCAAAACAATACCGATCTCATAAAAATTTGTCGCTTCTATTGAAAGTTTTAGGCAGACATGATGATTGCAACTCCCTCGGACACTTTAAGCCCATGAGCCCAAATGCCTGAGGGAGTATCTATACAAAGATGATGTTACAGAGTCTTAGCTTTGTACGACAGCTAAGTCTCTCTCTCGGTTCAAAATGTTGAGATCCAGCAACAAGCAAGAGCAAGATAGCCAGCAACAAATTAAACTGCAGACCGGCTTAATGCGGGTACTGGGCTCCCGCTTTATGGTTTTTTAAATCAGAGATTTGCTTCTCCTAGAAAGGTTGCCTTCACTACGGCTTACGGAGCCCTCTCCACCCCAACACACATATACACGCACACAAATATACACGGTGCTAGTTGGCCGTTGACCCCGAAAAAGGGTTCATTCGCTCTTTAAAAGGTCTTGTTTTTAATCCTTTATGGAGACTAGCCGCCCTCCTCACCAAGCAAGCCTGGCGGAGGAACCAGTTTAGTATCCAGTGACCCGACCATGAGGCAGGTAGTACTGGGTTACATGGTACCAGTAGCATATGACATGACCTGACATACATACATACATACATAGGCAAATGCATATATACATACATAGACATACATACATACACACATACATACAAACATACATACATACAAAGATAAATTTAAACAGACAGATGAGATTTATATCTGTAATATAAATCTCATTTGTCTATTTCAATGGTAATCTTCAAGTTTAATGTAAACAAATATTTGTCAAGGCACCTTTTTGTAAAATTAAGCCCTCTTAAGTAATCTTATGTTAATTCCACCTATTGTTTCCAATCCTCTTGTGACGATGATCATCGTCAAAACAACACTCACTTGAACCCTTACCCTCGAGTGGACACTGGGTCTTTATAAGCAATGACTCTCCAGTAAAAAATGTCTCATTTTAAGTTCGCGAATAAAACGATTTATATGTCGTTTGTCGCCATCACATGACAAGTTGAGTCGATCCTCCATGTGAAATACCTTGGCGGGAATTGGTATCGCCCGTATTGACCACAATCGCCGTTTAAGTTCACCACCCACAAAACAAGAAGCGCACCTTTTTCTTTTATCAAGATGTCTTTTTCTTTGAAACGTACGTCTTTTGTATTTTTTAAGTAATACTCTGCCCATTGCACCCATTGTTTAAAATCTTTTCGTGACGATGGAATAGGAAAGAGCAAAGTAATCAACCAGTCGATTACCGATTAATCGGTCGTGGCCGAAAAGGCCGATTAACGATTGGTTGTCGATTAATGTTTGCAGTATTTTTTTTTTTACTGCCGGCCTTCGTGACAAGATCAAAGTGTAGTATCTGTTCCGGCAGATGCTGCACTTGGGATGGTTTGTGCCAGTCAATGGAGGGGAGGCCCTCTATACTGGGACAATTATTATTTTTGGTAACCAGAGTGCCCCCTTTTTGCCTACTTTTAGGGGAGCTGGTTTTTACCTCACATTAAAAACGGCCTTGTGCCTAATTTGCTCAGTGGGGGAGCAAATAAATACCATCTGTTCCGGCAGATGTTGCACTTTGTGACCATTGCCCTTGTGGCAATTGGTTATTGGTACATGTAGGGGCAACCCTATATGTACCATCCCCTTCCCCTCCCTCCCCTTCACCTCACATAAAACCGACCTTGTGTCACATTTTGCTTACGTGGGGAAGCAAATAAATGCCTACTTTCCTCTTATTGTTTCAAATCCTCCCGTAACGAATGACCATCGTCCAAGTAGCAATCATTTTAACCCTTGTCCTCGAGTGGACACTGGGTCTTTATAAACAGTGACTCTTTAGTAAAAAAAAAAAAAAAAAGTCTTGTTTTAAGTTCGCGTATAAAACGATTTATATGTCATTTGTCGCCATCACACGACAAGTTGAGTCGATCCTCCATGTGAAACGCCTTGGCGGGAATTCATATCGTCCATACTGCCCACAATCGCCATTTAAAACTAAACAATAAGCGCACCTTTCTCTTATCGAGATGTCTTTTTCTTTGAAACGTTCGTCTTCTTTTTTTTTCTTTTTTTTTTTTTTTTTCTTACTTCCGTTTGTCTCCATTCTTTTCATTTTTCTTTTATCTCATTTTCGCTTCCGCCATCTTTTTTTTTTTCTTCTTCAATTTATTTTCTTATTTTCCATTTTTTTTACAACTTTATTTTCTTCCGATTTTTTTGTTTTTTATTGTTAGTCATTTTCGTTTTGGTCTAATTTTTAATTCGTTTTTTTTTTTTTTTTCCCCTTTTTTCACCCATTCTTTTCATTTTCTTTGAAGTATTTTATTTTTGCTTCCGCCATCTTTTTTTTCTTTTTCAACTTATTTTCTATTTTCTTTTTTATTTTTGACAACTTTTTCTTCTTTTTCTTCCTTTTTTTTTTTTTTATTCTTAGTCATTTTTGTTACGTTCTCAATTTTTAATTCGTTTTTTTTTCTGTCGTTTCTTTTTCGCAATTTTTCTCATCACTTTTTTCTTTTTTTCCACTTTTATTTTATTTTGTACCTCTTTTCTTCTCTTTCGTATTCTTCCTTTTGTTTTTTTCTACTTTCTATTTCTTTCTTTCTTCTTCTTCTTCTTCTTCTTCTTTTTCTTCTTTTCTGAAGAGCTGTGATACAGCGAAACAGTCTGTCCGTGGATGTTCCCTACCTCAAGATTGAGCAATACTCTTTGTTATCAAATAGAGCTTAGGCGTTTGGACAATGTTTAATCGTTCTAGTTTCGCACGCACACACACACACACACACACACACACACACACACACACACACACACACACACACAAACAAAGGATGAAGCACTAGTGTCTGTAGGTATTTAATAATTGTTATAGTAAATAACGTTCACAGGGAATAGGAGTTAGAACAGATCCATTGGGAGCATTGCCAAGACTGCTGTGAAGAAGGTAGGCTCTCTCTATCATGCTAGAAAATTACTAACGCCTGAAAGTATCTTGTACCTCTACAAGGCCACCATTCGCCCATGTATTGTTGTCACATTCGAGCTGGTGCATCTGTTACTAGTCTCTCGCTCCTAGACAGAGTTCAAAAGAGAGTCGCCAACCTGACAGGCCCTGAACTGTCAT
Organism: Euprymna scolopes; assembly: GCF_053919585.1. Taxonomy (NCBI): domain Eukaryota; kingdom Metazoa; phylum Mollusca; class Cephalopoda; order Sepiida; family Sepiolidae; genus Euprymna; species Euprymna scolopes. Next base: position 12,232,628 of record NC_136526.1, read on the forward strand.
CTAAGCTTCAGCCTCTGCTTCATCGACGAAATGTTCCATCCCTCTGCCTATTCTACAAGTATTTTAATGGTGAATGCTCTGACAAACTGCAAGCACTTGTGCCCCCTCGACGTAAATACCCCGACAAACCCTACAAGCAGCTAAATCCCACCCTTACACAGTAGAGATCCCTATTTCTACTCCAATAGTTTCTTCTCCAGAACTGCTAAACCTTGGAAAACCCTTCCGTGTCCCTGCTTCCCGAACTGTACTGACATGCAGAAGTTCAAGTGTAATGTGAACAAACATCTTGCTGCCTAACTCCCTACATAATACCCCTGTAGCTTATGTCCCTAATAGTAGCCCCCTAAACCAAAGATGAAATATGCCTTGCTTGGGTTGAAAATGTAATAAAAAAATTTTTTAAATGTCAGCCCCTTTAAGAAATTCGTTTCTTATCGTTGAGCACTTTAAGTTGAAATAAAAAGTCTGTCAATTTAGCTCTTATGCGCAGATCATCATATAATGATTAGATCACTCTGACAGACGTTAAAAAGTACTTTAAAAATAAATGTTTAAATGTCAACAATATTTCTCGCGATTAACGGTAGCCGAATAGATTGGGTTCTTGCTAATGGATTCACAGATGGCTTCTGTTGTCGGGTTCGAATTTAGCGACTGGTGTAAATCGTGACACTCTGCACTGATGATTCCCGAAAGGATTAAACACTAATGTCTAGAGGTATTTAATAATTTTATATTAAATAATTACATATATATATATATATATATATACACACACACAAACACACAGGCGGCAAAAAGAAAGTCCGCACCTGTAATTTTTTCAAAAATTGCAAATTTAAGCCAAATTTAACGTAACTGTTTAAACAAGCCATACCTCATTTGATTGGCCTTTTATTCTATAATTTTATCTGTTCATATTGGGCTTGAAATATTCTAGTGTTCACGTCAATTTAAAAAAATAACTTCCTAGGTGCTGCAAGGTGGTGGAAGTTCAGTTTAGGTGTGGGGCATTATTAGTACCTGGTCCAGGGCCAATAGTTCGGTCCATAAAAAATCCAATCATTTGAGGCCCTTTGCGTTGCTCTGCGACTTTTAGTTTCGGAAGAGATACAGTTTGAAAATATGGAGACAGACAGGCGTAAAATGATATTTGAATTTGTCCAGATTCCGTATATGTTATTACAGAATCGTGATTTCAAAAAGTTTTTTAAAAAAGGTATTTAAGAGCCATGAGCCAGCATCGAAACCGAAACTGTAGTATTCAAAGCTGGTGACGTTACCACTGTATTAACATGACACGCAGATAAACCGATTAACAATTAAAAACAAAGTAAGATGAATGTTCAGTTTTTACCTATTTTTGACTCCTTGAAAACAATTTTATCCGGCTAAAGACCCACTAAAGAACTGCCCATAAAAAAAAACAAATAAAGCAAAAATCCCCCCCCCAAAAAAAACCCCAATCATTTGAGGCCCCTAACGTCGCTCTGCAACTTTTAGCTTCGGTGGAGACAGTTTTAAAATATGGAGACCGACAGACAGATATATAGCCGTTTATATATTAGATTATTTATCATTTATTTGCCATTTTTAGAATTTATAATAATTTTGACATGACACGTAAGTACGTAACAATACTTTTTAAAACTGAAATGAATTTGTATTGTTATATATAGTGGATAATATATTATTGTTCTTATAAGGGCACCAGATTATAAACGTATAAATTGTTTAGTCAGAGGATATGATATCGACGTATAAGCTGAATTTCATTATACCGCGCAAGCAGCGAATATTATTACTACATACATCGTGATTCGACATTAAACAAGTTGAAAAGAAAGTGGATTTCTCAACAATAAATTATACGAAATAATGGCCAAAATTAAAAAGCAGAAACAAAACACTAAACAGAAAAAGAAGTCACAACTAGCAAGGATAAAAATGGGATATACTCATTTAACCCACTCATATCTTTTGAGAGAAAAAAAAACATTTGTATACCGTGTCGAACTCCACTCAAAATTAAACACATTCTACTGACGTGCATTGACTTTATAACGACGTGGGATACTGCATATAAAGAAAAAAAATCATTTAGGATCTATTAAAAAAAAAGCATATTATTCGTATATGTCAGCTAGAGCAGGGAGTAAAGGCCTCCTAAACTCATAGATTACTTTTTATTACATTTTCATCCCAAACAAGGTACACTGCCACTTTGATGTAGGAGGCTACTATTTGGGACATAAGTTGCGAGGATACTATATAGGGAGTTGAGCAGCAAGATGTTTGTTCACATTACATTTGAACTTTTGCCTGTCAGTACAGTTGGGGAAGCAGGAACTCTGATGGGAATTTCAAAGTGTAGCACTTCTGGAGAAGAAATTATTAGGGTAGAAAGCTTTTCTTACATCTAGGGATCTCTACTGTGTAGGGGTTGGTTCTTGTTGCTTGTCGAGTTTGTCGGGGATACTTACCTCAAGGGGATAAAAGAACTTGTAGTTCGTCAGAGCGTCTACGATTAAAATACTTGTAGAACAGGCAGAAGGATGCCACATTTTGTCGATGGGATCAGAGGTTGAAGCTAAGACGACAGTCTAGAACCTATCATGAATTGTATAACCGAAACGAAACGGAACGAAACGAAACAACCTGATATTCCAGGTTTTACTTACACTCTATCACTCTACGACTCTTACTTGTGTTTCCAACTCTATTTGTGCCACGTTCCTTTACTTTTTCACCGTACCACTTACCAGACGACATTCAGGTAAATAGACTTATATATGTGGCGATATTCACGTACAGGAGTAAGAGACTAGTAGCAGATGCACCAGCCGCTATGGGCGAATGGCGACCTTGAAATGTACAGGAGACGTTCAGGCGTAAGTAACTTTCTAGATAATCGGCATAAAATGATCGAAACGGTTAACAAGCCGTAAAACCCAACAAAACAAAAGAAGCTAAAAGATAACAAAAGCAAAGCTAAAAAATAAATAAATAAATAAATAAATAAAATAAAATGGAAACAGAACCATTATATATCAACTTCGTTGTTCTCCTCGTATTTAATCACGCTGCGGATGGGTAGGAACACCCCAAAAACACGAACGAGGAACATTATCTAGTATCACTGGAGCAGGAAACAGCGCAGAACAATACGCAACATACATACTCCCTACCCGTCCGCAAACACGGCCTTTGTGCAATCCCGACTTTCTTTGTCAGGATTCTGATCGCCCGTTGCGATTTCTTTAGAACTCGATAAGTAATTAATGAAGAAAATCATCGGAACGATTGTTTTCTTTGATCCAACTCGAGTATAGCGTACAACTGTATTGTTCAGGTAGAAATTGGCACTAACAAAGAATTTTCTTATATATATATATATGTATATATATATAACTACTTCATTTACTCACACAAATTTAATATACGAAAGTATAGATTTATGCGTAAACTTGAAGTATTTACTTCAAAAGTGCTCAATACGTAGGTAGAGCTAGTTAGTAATTTATAAAATATATATGGCGATTAAGCTACACTGAATATTCTGCGTTTCATCCACTGTAGGATTCGTCAGGCTTATGCGCATAAGCCTGACGAATCCTACAGTGGATGAAACGCAGAATATTCAGTGTAGCTTAATCGCCATATATATTTTATAAATTACTATATATATACTAGCGGGGGTACCCGGCGTTGCCCGAGTGTTTGTTTCCGGGACGGGGGGGGGGGCGGGTTAAAAATGTTATGGTAGGTAAGTAGGAAGGATCAAACCCGGAGTCATGAGTAAAAGTAGGAAAATAAAGTGTGAAAAAAAAACAAACATCTGCAACGTTAACAGTTCGGCCACCAAGAAAAGTCCATTCCAGTTGTTTAGGGGAAAAAAACAAAAAAAAAACGACTACGGTAGGTCGGCGCGAACGTGAAAATATAATGTGAATTGTCCAGCACGCTAACCACTACGCCACAGAGCACTGCAGCTTAGTTTTGTGATTTTAAATAACTTCACATGAAAGAACTACGAAGCCAAACCGGTGTTCTCTTCTCAACTGTTCCTTGTGAACGATCCCCAAACGGTGTTAAGTGGTGGCAGGGGGAGGAGGAATTTATTAGAGAGAAAATATTTTACCACTTCCATTGACCTTAACCGATTTTGGCCGTGACTTCTCAGCAGAAAAAGTATAGAGCTCTAAGATTATCGAGGAATTTGAGAAATAATAAGCCTATAACACACCTCAGATATTGTTCTGCCGTTTGTGCATATTATATTTGCATGGAATATCTTGATTTTTAATCCTATTAAGGTCAAAATCCGACGAGAAAAAATGATTTCATTTTATTTATATAGAGAAAGAGAAGAGAAGAGAAGATATATACACACACACACATATATATATATATATATATATATATATATATATATATATATATAATTAGTAAAAAACTGAATAGAGTGCTGAATACTATTGCAGAGCAAGTATGCGTTTTATTTTTTTTTATTACCGTTTTATCTGTTTGGTTACATATGTTTCAGATGTTGGACCATGTTTACGATCTAACAGCCTCGTCAGACATTACAGAAGTCTGTAAGGTCAGACCTTACAGAAGTAATAAAAAAATAAAATACACACACACACACACTTAATATATATATTCAGAATGTGAAAGATTATATAATTATTTCCACAGCCAAACAACGCCGCAGCTCACAAGAGCCATGACAGTTAATAGACTTTCTTGTGTGCGAGGCGTCTGCTCAGTTGGCAGAGTGCTCGCCTCGCATGCAAGAGGCTCGGGTTTCGAATGGATGGAATAGTGAAAACAAATGGATTAAATGGCTGTATGGAGTACCTCAGAAACTATATAGAGGGATATATATATATATATATATATATATGGTATGATTATGCCAGTCATGTAGCGATATAATATTAAAAGTGTGTATATATATACGCACACACACACACACACACACACACACACACACACACACATATATATATATATGTTACAGGAAAAAGGGCTGTCCCCTTTTCCTGTAAGTAAGAAGAGACCACCTCATAAGACCAAAAAAAGGGGATGCTATTGATACGAGAATCAAGATTACATTCGTTTTTTATACAATATATTTGGGTATGGTAATTGCTCTTAAAATGAAGGGGTTGTATAGTTTGTGAATGTGGGCAGTAGAGGTTTTGGAGGGAGGTATGATGGGGAAAGGGAGTAGGGGGGAATAAGGAGGAATACAATCTCGGGTCGTCAAGCTGTCACAGCAAGAAGGTACTGGTTTCATTTTAACTTGGCGGTTGTTTTTGCTTTTGTTACAAGAAAAGGGTCCTATTTTCCTGTAAGTAAGAAGAACTTTAGATAAGTGAAAAATGAGATTAGGATAGACCAAGATTCGAACCTTGTAAGCAAGGTTCAGAAATAGATTTAGAAAATGGAATGTTAGAATTTGCATTGTTAAATTTCATATAAAATAGTTTAGATATTGTTTGTTTGTTTGTTTTTTTGTTTGTTTGTAAAAAGAATTTAATTGTTCATTCTTTTATGAAAATGGAATTAAAAATGTCAGCTGAAAAGAATGAACAATACAAATGAAAAATATATTGTTAAAAAAGAATAGGTGAGTTGAGAATTCTTTGTTTGCAGAAGTGTATTTTGGAAACGGTGCTTAGCCACGTGAGTTGGTCACGTTTTGGGTAGTCGGGCAGTTTAAGCAGAACAACTGAGTCTGCGAGAGAGAGAGAGAGAGAGAGAGAGAGAGAGAGAGAGAGAGAGAGAGAGAGAGAGTTGGAGTCAGGGTCCTTTGGAAGTGAAGGAAAGAACATTAAACTATGTAGGTCCCGAAATGTGAATTCCTGAGGTCATCATCATTTCGACCGGTCAAATGAAATAAAGAACATCATCGATGTTTGTGTCATCATTCCACAAATTGAAGGTAATGCGTTAATCATCTTAATATGAACTTTGTATAACACCCTTCCAAGTAATGTGTCCCCCTCCGCCATCATAAGTAATGATTCACCAGTCCGATGTAAAAAAAAAAAGTAATACACATTCATTCAATAATGGATTCTACTCATCATCTCTCACTCTGTTATAAATGTCTTCTTGTCTTCCTCATCGTTACATGTACCCGATATATGATCTCCAATATGAAACCCTCTACTATACAACATAGATACTTTTCAATATTATATGTCTACACTGGGAGCAGGCACTCACTTATGCTCGTTCAAAAGAGTTAAGTTTATTAATTATATAAGAGTACAATTGTTTCAGCCCGTACTGATATCTGTCTGTCTGTCTGTCTGTCTGTCTGTCTCTCTCTCTCTCTCTATATATATATATATATAATTTGCGATAAGCGTTGATTCAAGAAGTCTCTCTCTCTCTCTTTCTCTCTCTCCATATATATATATATATATATATATATATATATATATATATATATATATATATATATATATATATACTTGACTACCCGTGACCCGTTGGGTCAGTATGTTATATTAGCTATGGAATTAATGTATGAGCGTGACACTTGTGACGTAAAGAAAATAGTTTTTTTTGACATAAGAGAAACATTTCTATGAAAGTATATTAAAATGAAAAAAGAATATAGATAGATTTCTATGAGTCGTTCTGTTTATTATAATTGTTTATTTTTGAAAAAAAAATACAGTTACTGAATAATAAGTCGTTTGCCATACTTATAGGTAAATATGCACTGAACAGATACCATAATACTTATTATAGTTAAATTCAAATTTTGATATATCTGCTTTTTTTTTACATCGTTCATTTCTGTATTACATTTCAGTTATTTTAAACCCCACTCTTCCTATGTTAAATAATAATTTCGAAATAATAACGTTAATATTTCAGCGCCCCAATTGTTCTTTTGTCTTTTTTTTGTTTGTTTTCGCGTTTAAATTATCCAAATAAACAATTGTTAATACTGTCTGCTTTTTAAAAAAAATTTTTTACATCGTTCATTTCTGTATTACGGTTAAGTTATTTTAAACCCCACTCTTCCCATGCGCAACCGGATGTCGTAAACTGGAAAGTGGGTTACATACATCGTTACAAGATCATTTCAGTTTCATATATATATATTTTTACACCGTTCATCTCTGTATTACGTTTACGTTATTCTAACCCCTACTCTTCCCATGTTAAATAATAATTTCGAAATAATAACGTTAATATTTCAGTGCGCAAGTCATGCGCGCATGCGCAACCAGATGTCGTAAACCGGAAAGTGGGTTACATACATCGTTACAAGGTCATTTGAGTTTTATAATTATAGATATATATATATATATATATATATACAGAGACTTCTTGAATCAGCGCTTATCGCAAATTCGAGCACAATTAAACAACGTAAAGGCTTCTATAATTTATTGCCATTAATAAGTAAACTCCTATTAAAACAACGTAATTTTATTTTAGACACAGATTAACCGTCTCACACCATAGGAACCCCCACCCATAATAATTAATACATATAATCAGTCAATAAATTACATAACAAGAGTACACTCATTTCATCTCAGATTCGCATCCATATTTGAATCATAACGTACATATTTGTTCCAAAAAGAATATGAATCGCATCATATCTTTTTAAATATATTAAGGGCTATATGACGTTATATAAAAAAGGTCTTACTCTCTTTCACAATGCTATGATTCACTTTTTTTTTAATTTCCAACAACGTTTCTGAAACGGAACAAGGACATACATTTGATTACATCAAAAATATATTTCCAAACATTTGCATTGGTGTTTCGTTTTCTTAATTTCATTCATCCAGAAAGTTGAATCAAGCAGAGAAAACAGCCTTGACAAACGACTTAATTGTCTTATCGAACGACAGCTTTAAAATGAACAAACAACTTTAGGGCTGATTAGGTGTGCTTAATCGCTTCATTACATATACAAAGCTACGTACATATATGAATATAGGATGATTGCAACGTCTTGTCGGGCGAGTGCCACTCCCTCAGACACTTAAAGTCCACGAGCTCAAAAATGAGTTCCATCGCTACAGGACCATTTTAATAGACAAATGCCTGAGAGAGTATCTATACACAGATGATGTTACACAGTCTTAGCTTTGTATCACAGTTAAATCTCTCTCTCTCGGTTCAAAATGTTAAGATCCAGCAACAAACAAGAGCAAGATAGCCAGCAACAAGTTAAACTGCAGACCAGCTTAATGCGGGTACTGGTCTCCCGCTTTATAATTTTCTAAATCAGAAATTTACTTCTCCTAGAAAGGTTGCTTTCACCACAGCTTACGGGAGCCCTCTCCATCCCAGCACACACATACATACACACAAACACACACGGTGCTAGTTGGCCGTTGACCCCGAAAAAGGTTCATTCGCCCATTGGAAGGTCTTGTTTTTGATCCTTTATGGAGACTAGCCGCCCTCCTCACCAAACAAGATTGTATACATAGGTAAATACGTACATAACTATATATGTACATATATACGCACAAAAATATGTAAATGCACGCATACACACACATATATATACACGTAAAAATATATGTATATATATATACGTATATACACACATATATTGTACGTATATATATATATATATATATATACTAGCAAAAGTACTCATCGTTGACTGGGTTCAAAAACAGCCTACAGAAAATGGACCCTGAAAGTATGATAGGTTATGAAAAGGAAGGGTTGTAAAGAGCTAGCTTCGAATTTGGGGGTATCAAAACCAAAGCAAAATATGATGAAAGTAAAAATAAAATAGAGAAACCCCATAATTTATTATACCATACCTGTTCATACTGAAACACTTATCACAATATTCTATGGATATATATTAAAAAACCTTTTAAACTTTGTGACTTATTTCCATTCTCTGGAGGTTAGGTGCGAACGAACACCCCATAATTTTATTATACCATATTTCTTCAAACTGAAACATAATTATCAAAGTTTACTTACGCAGAGAGATATGAAAAGTCTTTATTAAAGTTTGTGCCTATTTCCATTCTATGGAGGCCAGGCGCGAACACAGACACCACAATTTTATTATATAATCCCTATTTAAGTTAAAACATACTTATCAAAGTATTATTATGTACATCTATATAAAAAAAAAAACACTTGTAAACGATTTTTTAAAATTTTTAAATTTTTTATTTCCATACTCTGTGGGCCAGGCGCGAACGCAGACCCCACAATTTTAATGAACCACCGTTCTGCCAGATCAAAAATACCCATTCCTGTGTCTCGATAATCTATCATTATATTATAGTTTTTTAAAATAGTCAACCATATAAGAGCCTATTCATGACCACACACACACACACATTCAGCTTTATATATATATATATATATATATATATTATTTTTTTACTATAATAATTAAATACCTACAGACACTAGTGTTTCATCCTTTCGGGATTCTTCAGTGCAGGGTGTCACGATTACTACCAGTCGAACGATTCGAACCCCGCGACACGAGACATCTCTGGCTCGATTAGCGGAGGCCGTATCCATTCGGCTACCATTAATCATGTGAAATAGCGTTGAATTTTAAACATTTTAATTTAAATGTTCATTACGTCAGACAGACAGTGATCAAATCGTTATACGATGATCTACGCATAAGAGCTAAATTGACCGACTTTTTAATTCAACAGAAAGTGCTCAACGATAAGAAACGTATTTCTTAAAGGGGCTATATATATATATATATATATATAATAATAATAAAAAATGGACTCTCCCGTTGATTTCGACGTATGAGAGATGTATCTCTCGAAATCAAAACCTAAGTCCTTACCGTTTGAGTTATCGTCAGACAGACACGAAATTGCTACAAATGAGCCGATTTTAACGTATAAATGTACATTTGCGCATGCGTACACATTTAGTCGACTAACGCCTGCCAGGTTCCATTTTTTTTTTTTTTTTTTTTTTCAATTTTGACCCTTTAGTAGCTATTCATACCTATTAAAAACCCCATAAAACAACGTTCCACAAAAAAAAAAAAAAAAAAGAAAATGCAATCATTCGATCCGTCTCGCGCCGCTCTGTGAACTTGTGTCTAAAGGAAGATGCACCTCGAAAAATTTGAAGCTGACAGACGCACACACATAGAGCATAGCGTGTTTCATGAATTAGATTATCATTATCTTTTTTTTTTTTTTTTTTTTGTTTGCTTGCAGCGGCGGGGAGCTGTAAAAGGAGACCCAATACTTAATTCGACCGTTTTAGGAACCCGAGACGCTAATGACAGAGTTATAAATAACTATAACGACCTAGTTTTAACGGCACAACTTCATATCCCACGCGCGCACCCCTTCCACTTCATAAAAGGACAAGATGCGCACAGAGAACTAAGGAATGAACACACACACACTCACAAGACTATACATACATATATAAATATAGGAAAATTGTAAAACGTGCTATTCAATAATATTTGTCTAAATATATATATATATATATATATATATATATATATATATATATATATATATAGAGAGAGAGAGAGAGAGAGAGAGAGAGAAAGAGAGAGAGACGTGCTATTCAATAATATTTGTCTATATATATATATATATATATATATATATATATATTTAGGCAGCATTTTCTCATTTAGACAAATATTATTGAATAGCAAGGAATTATTCTGTTTTACAATTTTCCTTTTTATCTTCTCCAATCTCCGAATAGTCCTATTTGTGTTTTTCTCGAAATTGTATATGTTGGATCCATAATCGCGAGCGCTTTCGACAGAGAAATGTAAGTAGGCTAAGAATACTCGAAGCATTGTACATTAAAACAAAGAAGCCTCAAATAAATAATATTAATTATGAGTGCAGCCGGAACATTTTGAAATGTATGGGATAATTGTTTAATAATGTATATATGTGTTTGTATATATAAACCTGTTTAATATATGCAAAAAAAAAAAAAATCGCCAACTTAACTTTAACAAATTACCACGTGACTAGGAAAATATATATATATATATATAAGCAAATTAAAAAAAAACAATCCCTACATTTATTTCTACAATATGCCTGAGGATGATAGAAGTACTTCTGTCGAAAGACAAATATTATTGAATAGCACGTTTTACAATTTTCTTTTTTATCTTCTCCAATCTCCGAATAGTCCTTTTTGTGTTTTTCTCGAAATTGTATATGTTGGATCCATAATCGCGAGCGCTTTTGACAGAAGTGCTTCTATCATCTTCAGGCATATTGTAGAAATAAATGAGATTGGAGAAGATAAAAAGGAAAATTGTAAAACAGAATAATTGCGTGTATATATATCTATATATATAAAAATGTAAAGTTGGTTCGTTCCAAACAAATAAAACCATGTTTATACGTTACCAATTTATTTGAAATTTTCAGACAACCCATTTTTAGAGTCGAGGTATGTTTTTATGTTATTAAAATAAATTTACCTAATTAAAATTAAAATATTAAAATAAAATAAATATATTTAGTTAATCGTTTCTGCGAATCTGTTCTGTTGATAAAACTGAACTTCCGGTTCGATTCATTTCACAGCCACGAATTGACGAAAGGTTTCATTTTCTGTTAACTCGATAAGTAAAAAAAAAACAAAAAAAAAAACATTTCATTTGTTTATCTTCCAAATTTTTTAATTTACACATCTTTTCTTTATTACATAAGGCCAAAAAAAAAAAAAAAGTTTGTTGCTTGCTTTTGAGGTTTTTTTTTTTGTTTTTCTATATAAGATTACTCGGTAATCTCCAAAAATACCGTTAGGGCTTACAACATGGCCGCTAGAAGAGTCACGTGATCCGGTTGATCCAAAACATGAATCGTCGTATTACGAAACCGGAAAACGCAAATTTAAAGCAAACTTTGACAAACAAGCATAATAATTAAGTACAAAAACAGTTTTTCAATATCATCATAATAATAAATAATTTATTTAGAACGGTCATTTAATTTTTTGTTGAGAAACAATCACAGTTTGTTTGTTTTTTAAATGTTTACAAAATGTCTACGAACGTGCGTAGACATTTTGTAAACATTGTTTTTGAAAAATAAAAAATAATACTTCTATTATGTTTTAAACGACTGTAATAGTTTATTTTGGAAGTATATTTCATAAAGAAAATTGACAACCCACTTTAAAAACAGAAATTACGAGTTTTATATATTTTATTCGCAGTTTTTTGTTGGGGGTGTCAAAAATTCCGCCTAAAATTCTGATACACCTAGTCGACCACTTGTTTGTTCTGAATAAAATACTTTTTATAAACACTGTTTTAACTAAAAACAACCTAAGATTGTTTCTCGAAGTTTGCCTATTTTTATAACAACATTATATCAACAAAAAATTAAATACAAACAAATTGTGATTGTTTGTCAAAGTTTGCCTTCAAGGCTGCGTTTTCCATTTGCACGATTCATGTTTTGGATCAACCGGATCACGTGACTCTTCTGGCGGCCATGTTGTAAGCCCTAACGGTATTTTTGGAGATTACCGATTACTCATGCAGAGAGTGATCCGTGCTGAAATAATGTTATTATTTAAAAAGTCATTCTTAACATGGGGAGGTAAGGATGTTTTGTACCTATTCTGTACTTTAACCTTACAATTGAATAAATAAATAAAAACATATCGTAAAACGTTATTTAAACGTGGAAATATGATTTAAAAAATAGCGCGGATGGCTCTCTGCATTAGCACCATTTTTATTTATTGCGGACTATTATTCTCATCTTTATTAGTTGTTGTTTCACGAATTTTCGGCCAACTATTCCTCTGGCCTTCATGAAAAGAAGTCCTTTTATAAATGTTCAGTAACTTTTTCCTTTTATTATTCTTAAAGAGTAAAACTTTTCTTATTCATGAAAGGAGTTAAGCCTACGTAAATAAATAAATGTTTGTACACGTGACAAATTATCAATAAATGGTTTAGTTACTTTTTTTAAAAAATGTTTGTAAAAGTGCGAAAGGCGACGTTGTTGTATACTCCCATGCTTAATTTCTATACTTATAGGTTTTTGGAATTCTTTTTCACTGGATTATTATTGATTGGACACTAATTAAACAGATTATTAAAAAAAAAATGTAAAAAAGAAATCATTATTTCGACATTTGAAAGTGGTGCTCACTTTTTAGTTACAACGTTCTGATAAATCAGTCACCCATTTTGTAAGCAATAAAAACGCGGTATATCAAAACCATAGAAAGTAAAAATAATGAGTCTCTACCGCATTTGTAAGTCAGAAATATATTTGTTTCTCAAAGAAAAAAAAATAGAGAGAACAGGACTTTTTTTTATTGTTTTCATGAAAATAAAGTTTCGAGATTTTTAATTATTTTTTTTTTTTTTACTTATTTAGTCAGTTTGTGGTTTTTTTTTTAAATTGTTTTTGTGAAAGGTGAGTTTTTTTTTCAAAACTTTTGTTTTGTTTCTTTTTACTTTTTTTAAAGTATTATAAATTTCACTAACATGCTGGAGAAATGTTTAATAATTTGGTATTCTTTTAGATTAGGTCCACCTCCACAATTTTCCTTTCAATGACGACATTTATAGGTTTCCGAGTATGCTGAACACGCAAATTGCATTGAAATTTTGCGGAAATAAATAGTTGTATTATGCATTGTATTCTTCGGCGGCCATCTTTTTACGTGCACACGCGCCATAAACAAATACACACACGTAAAAAAGATGGCCGCCAAAGATTACAATGCATAATACAACTTTTTATATCTTGATAACTACTTATTTCTGCAAAATTTCGATGCGATTTTCGTATTCAGCATAGTCGAAAACCATTTCAAGTCGTCATTTAAAAGAGAATTGAGGAGGTGGACCTAATCTAAAAATTTACCAATAATTTTTAATCCCGTACGCCTCCCGATACATTGCTTCGTCAACATGCGACCATTTTATATCTCCCGAAGACACTTCCGTATTTAGAAAAAAAAAATAAATAAATAAAAAGTGACCGATTTACCAGAACGTGGTAACTAAAAAGTGAGTATCCCTTTCAAATGTTGAAATGATTTTTTTTTTTCAATTTTTTTTCATAATCTGGTTAGTGTTCAATCAATAATAATCCAGTGAAAAAATTTCAAAAAACCTATCAGTATAGAAACTCCACCACGTAAGTAAATAAATAAAAAATGTTACGTGCGCATGCGTTAGCCTTGACTAGGGGGGTACTAAGGGAACGACCATTAAATAATTCTGCGGGTCGCCATGGCACTCAACGCCCAAGGAGTATCGAAATAGTTTTCATGATCTGAAGAAACTTTTTTTTCCGAAAAGTGGGTGATCACTTTTCCATCTAAATTTAACTTAAAATGAGCACCCACTTTCTGGCCACCTGAGGAAGGGGCATTTATTTTCGTGTTTATTGGCTTAAAGGTTTTTTTGACAAGGCAGTTTGGTACGCGAATGCATATTTAACAGTTTTCGTTTATGCTCACGCATAGCATAAACAAAGGCTACGTCTGTGAAATGGAAAATAGTCCCTGAGTTCAGGGGTTAATACCATGCAAAAGAAATCAAAAAAGACTTTTTAGTCAAGAAACACACAGAAAGAAAAAAAAATAGCATCCATTTTTTTTCTATCGAATTCATTTGCTGTTTTTATTGAAAACTATTTTCCCCCGGATTTTTGATATAATTTTCCATTAAGGGCTGTGCGTCTCACGTTCGTAAATAACAAATTTTTTTTTGTAGATTTTGGTGTGCTAAAAACGAATCTGCAAACCGTTTCCGTCGCAAAAAAATAGTTTTTATCATATGAAGAAATTACTTTTTCGAAAAAGTGGCGATCACTTTTCCATGTAAATTTAACTTAAAATGAGCACCCACTTTCTAGCCACCTGAGAGAGGGGGGATTTTTTCCCATGTTTATTGGCTAAACAGCTTTCGTTTATGCTTACGCATAGCGTAAACGAAGGCTACGGCTGTTAAATGGAAAATAGTCCCAGAGTTCAGGGGTTATTACCATGCAAAAGAAATCAAACAAAAAACTTTTTAGCCAAGAAACAGAAAAATGCCCCTCTCTCAGGTGGCCAGAAAGTGGGTGCTCATTCTAAGTTAAATTTACATTGAAAAGTGATCACCCACTTTTCGAAAAAGTAATTTCATGAATGTCATGAAAACTTTTTTTTTTTGCTACGTAAACGGTTTGCAGATTCGTTTTTAGCACACCGAAATCTACAATTAAATATTTCGTTATATATGAACGTGAAACGGGCCTTAAAGTAAAATAATACCGGATTTTTTTGAGCAGATTTGCCGTTTAGTTGTACAAATATCCTCAAACCAGGTAATCACTAAAAGGGATTTTTAAAAGTCGTCACCTGTATCGAGCAAAAGTTTAAAACCACCGATTATATGCCAGCCTACATCATGGTAACATATATTGAGTGAGTTCCTAACAGTATTTTTAGTTTAAACTCATTTCCCCAAACTTAACGTGTTCGATACAGTCTGCCGCCATTTGTATTTTTCAGATATACCGATAAACATTGAATGTTTTTGAACTGATTATACATTACATAAAAACACTAAAATCTTATCCAGTTAGGTAGAACACTTACTTTTCTTGCCTTTGATAACATTTATTTGTTATATATTTATTTTTTGACAACTTCTTTGTATCTGTGTTTAGTAATATAAACCCTTTTCATTTAATGTAACGTTTAGTCGGCTCGAAAAACAGTGTTTATTGGTGTATTTGAAAGCTACAAATGGTGGTGGACACTGTTGATTACTTTAAGTTAGAGAAAGTGAGTTAAAACTAAAAAAACTATACAAAATACTGTCAGAAACCTATCCATTATGCCAGCCTATGTCATGGTAACATATGTTCGGTGAGTTTCAGACACTGTTTTGTATAGTTTTTAGTTTTCCACTTACTTTCCCAAACTTAACGTATTCAACAGAATTCGCGACCATTTCTGTTTTTTGAGCCAATTAAACATTTTACATTACATAAAAACACTAAACAATTATCCAATTAGGTAGAAACGTAAATTACCTTACCTTTGCTTTCATTTATTTGTTTTTGGACGACTTTTTCGAATCTGTGTATAGTAACCCCCCTCCCCCCACCATCAACCAAATATTAATTACTAAATCACATTTTTTAAAACAAAAAGAAAAAAGCATTTAGCGTTTCAACATTTTTGCTACGTTCGGCTTCATCCACTGATTGTTGGTCAAGTCCAAAACGTGAATGATTGACAGAAACTCTCGAGGATCCAGATCAAATTCTGCAAGAGTACCATTTTTTTCAGTTTCGCCTTCTTTTTCACTTTTTGCAGTGGATTGCTGTACTAATATAAGAAACATGCATTTTCTCTTTTATTAAATTTTTCCATTACACCAAATTGAGCCACTGCAACGCGTGGCAGGGTACAGCTAGTACACACATATATATATATATATATATATATATATATATATATATTGTTTGCAAAGATAAAAGTCTAGTATCTGTTCTGATGCTACACTTCCATTTTGTTTGTTCTCAGTTAGTGGAGGAGAGGTCCTGCATGATTAAAAAATTATTATAATTAGAAATCCTTCATGATTGAGCCAATGTTTAATTTTTGTTCCTTTTTACCACATTAAAAAAAAAAAAGACTAACTCTGCCCTCGTGGGAAGAAAAAGTAAATTGGTACTATCCGAGCAATGGATATCATGTTTATGGAAAATGTTCAATGCACCTATACGGTAGATTTATTTAAATATATATGGCTGACGAGAGCCGAACATTATTTACGTGGTACCATTAACGGTTTCCCGTTGTGTTTGGGATTGAAACCGACGGTACCAATGTTTTTCTGAACTTCTGTAAAACTAATAAATAAATATTTAGCTCTTATATCGAAAAAGTTTTTCTTTGTAATCGAGCACTTTGTCGAAACTCTTTCCCCAAAATACAGTAAGCCTATATATATATATATATATATATATATATATATATATATATATATATATAATCTTGCTAGATTCAGCCACTCTGATGAGTCGTAGACGACGAAACACGTGTCAGTGGATAATTATATATAAATAAAATATATATACCGCTCCCCATGTGGGGCTACCAAGTTGGTTAAAGGGAAAATTATTCCCAACTCGCATTTAGGTAAAAATGCACTTTCGTAAATAATTGAATTCATTCAAAACATATCGCTAAAACCAAAACAAACAACATTTATATATATACAGTCCTGGTCAAAATCATAAGACAACTTAAGAAAGTAAGCGTTTACGTATATTATCGAATTTTTAATGAAACAAATGGTTGAAACCATTGCCAAAAGGGAAAATATGATGGAAAAAACGTGAAATCTGCTTCATTCGAAAT
Source organism: Euprymna scolopes (assembly GCF_053919585.1). NCBI lineage: Eukaryota > Metazoa > Mollusca > Cephalopoda > Sepiida > Sepiolidae > Euprymna > Euprymna scolopes. The sequence continues at coordinate 12,250,031 of NC_136526.1, forward strand.
CTTAACCCTGATCTAATAATTATTTTTTTTAAAAAACAAACATTTTCACCTGGTCAAAATGATAAGACCACTGATAATTTATCTAACAAAAGGCAATTATAAATTACTAAAAAGGGTCTCAGTATTTAGTATAGCCTCCATTATTACGAATTACTTCAAAAATTCTCTTCGGCATGCTTGCGACTAAGTTTGTTATTAGTTGCGAAGGAATTTTATCCCATGTACTGAAAACTGAATCAGAAAGTTCCTTTATCGAATCATACTGGGCTCCATCCTTGAACACTTCTTTTGCCATCCATCCCCAAAGATTTTCAATGGGATTGAGGTCCGGAGAACATGCTGGATGATCTAACAATTCTATATTATTTGAAGAAAAGTATTCTCGTGCTTGTCGAGAAGTATGTATCGCAGCGTTGTCTTGCTGAAAAATCCAGACGTGGGCCTTCTGTCCTAATAAAAGCATTTTCAAACATTGAAATGTACTTCAATGATGTTTGCCGGCCTTTCACTACTTGTAACTTCAGGGGCCCAGCTGACGAGAAAGCACCCCAGATCATTAAAGACCCTCCTCCACTATGCCGAGTTGAAAAAGTCTCTTTGGGCAAATTTTTATCATGCCAATAGTGTTGGAATCCGTCTGGACCATCTAGATGAACCTTTTTCTCATCGGAGAAAATTACATGTTCCCACTTCTCTTCATCCTAAGTCTGGTATTTGGTGGCATACTTAAGTCGGTTAGTTTTGTGCTGTTCAAGAAGACGTGGTTTCTGCAGTCGCTTTAAATGATTGAAGCCCTTCATTTTCAGATGCCTTCTGATGGTTTTAGGACTACATACTGCTGCTGTTTGGCTTTTCAATCGACTTGAGCTCATACTGGAGTTTTTTTCAAACTTCTTCTGATACGGTGATCCAGTGATAGGGTTATTATTATTTTTCTTTTGGTCAACCTGGACTTTTTTTTGCTCATATTGATCTGGATTTCTTAAAAAATTGGTGATGACCGTTTTGCTACGATTCACTTCGTTTGCCATGGATCTATGGGAGAGTCCACTCCTATTAAGCTCAAAGATTCTTCCTCTCTCAAACTCTAATAATAGTTTCCCTTTTGCCATTTATAATTTAGTAAGATGTTTTTTATCCACTAACAAGTGGCTTTTAGTAAAATAGAAAGCTTTTCGTATTCATTTTTGCAAAACTAGCCGATTTTATTAAAGTGGTCTAATCGTTTTGACCAGGTGAAAATGTTTGTTTTTTAAAAAATAATTATTAGATCAAGGTTAAGGTTTCGAATGAAGCAGATTTTTTTTTCCATCATATTTTCCCTTTTAATGTGTAAAATGCCTCCTCACCTCTCAAAAAAAATCCATGGGGGTTAAATCCGTTGATTGTGGATAGTACTCGACACTTAGTCTTCGTCATACTCATCTGTTTGGCAGGTTACCTTATAAAGATATGCTGTTACTTGATAATGGCGATGTGGTGCATCCTACCGGAAGTACCATTCTTTATTCTTAAACATCACTTGGAAACGTTGGATGGCCTACTTATATAGCAAGTTGAGATGATTTAAAGAATCTCTCTCTCTCTCACACACACACACACATACACACACACACATATATATATATATATATATATATATATATATATATATATATAGTAAGTTATAAAATATATATGGCGGTTAAGCTACACTGAATATTCCGCGTTTCACACACTCTAGGATTCTTCAGGCTTCAGTGTTGCTTAATCGCCATATATATTTTATAACTTACTAAGTAGTTCTACCTACGTACTGAGGACTGTTGAAGTAAACACTTAAAGTTTACGCATAAGTTTATACTTTCGTATATTAATTTATGTGAGTAAATGAAGTAGCTATATATATATATATATATATATATATATATATATATATATATATATATATATATATATATATAAGAACTTTAGCTTTGATTCGTGCCAGTCATGGCATATTGTCTCTCTTCAAAATTTGAAAAGGTCTGGGACCTTTTTAAATTTTGTATTTTAATTTTTCTTGCCTGATGAAATCAAATATGATTGAATCGGTCTGCACATCGTAGCAAAATACTACTGTATTTACATAAAGAATAATAAAATATAATTTGCTCTCTTCGATTGAGCACTATCAACAACCCTTGTTGAAATTCAATAATTCTTAATTTTGGAATAATTTTCTACCTGGAATATATATATATATATATATATATATATATTTATATATATATATATATATATATATATATATATATGTGTGTGCGTGTGTATGTGTATATATGTGTATGTATATGTGTATGTGCATATATATATATGTGTGTATGTATATATGTAGGTGTACAGTTTATGTTGCCCCAAATATATTGCTGTAATTATTTACATAAACAGCTGAATATTCTAGCTAAATATATGAGAGAAAATATTAAATGTCAAAACTGGGACAATTTAATATTAATGTCGTGTATAAGACATTTGAATAATCTAGCTAGGTCAATCGACATTACTAGCTGCGCACAGCTTGCATTGTTTATAGTTGAAAACGACATGGAATGGGCAAGTGCTCGGGGCAGATGGTGGGGAAGATGGTGGGGAATATGGTGGGGAAGATGGTGTGTATATAAATATGACAAAATAGACAGAGGGGTGGGTTTGGTGATAGGATCGAGGGAATGGAAGAAGAATGAGATATGACAAAATGATTGTATAAAAAGACGTGCGTTGTATACATGTTTGGCTATTGTTTATACATTAGCAGTTCATCCCGGCTTTGCCCGGGCCCTATGTACGGTTAAGAACTTTATGTGCATATATATATATATATATATATATATATATAATAAAAAGTTTGACTCATGTCCAAGTAACCTACATCTAAAATTTCAAGTGTTTAGATCAAAAATTAATGGAGGAGTTTGTTAGAGTTTGCAAAGATCCACATTTTCAATTGTGACCTCTTGGCAGCCAAATTTTCGTCCGCAAACTGATTAAAAAGCTTGCTGCATGTCCGAAGACACTTTATGCAAAATTTCAAATGTTTAGACGCAAAATTAGCTTAATAGTTTGCTAGAGACCGCAAAGGCCGAATCTTTTGAACATTGACGCCTTTACAACCAAATTCTCGGCCAAAAAAAAAAAAAAAAAAAGAAAAACGATTAAAAAGCTTGCCCTATGTCTGAATATACTCTATGTAAAATTACAAATATTTAGACCAAAAATTGGCTGAGTAATTTGATATGGAGCGCAGAGGTAAGATTTTTTAAAAAGTTTGATTCCAATTTTAACTCCTTAATATATATTTTTTGGGGCTCAAATTGAATGAAAATATTTGATCCATGTTGAAGTAACCTACATTTTAAAATTTCAAGTATTGGCGGAGGAGTTTGGTAGAGTTCTCAAAGGTCAAATCGTTGAACTTTGACCCCTTGACAGCCAAATTTCTGACCGAAAACTAAGTAAAAAGATTTTCCCAAATCTCAATACCTCTTATGTCAAAACTCGAGTCTGTAGACCGAAAATTGACAGAGTTATTTGGTAGAGAAATGGACACAAACACACATACACACACTTACGCAGACATGTATTCATCAACTTTTCGTCTTAATTGTGAAACTTTCTCTGGATGAATGAAATTAAGAAAACAAAACACCAGTACAAATATTTGAAAATATATTTTTGATGTAATGAAATGTATGACCTTGTTCCTTTTCAGAAACGAAAAAATTATTGGAAATTTTAAAAAGGGGGGGGGCATAAGATTTTTATGACGTCATATAGCCGTTAATATATTTAAAAAGATATGATGCACTTCATATTTTTCTGGAACAAATATGTCCGTAATAATTCAAATGTGGATGTGTAACTGAAATGAAACGAGTGTATTTTTGTTATGTAATTTAAAAATACACCAATTTCACTTCATATTCGAGTCTGTTAAGGTTATGACTGGCTACTATTGGTTACTACTTTTACACGCGTGGTCCTAAAATGCCTAAAATTGGGTGATTCAGTATATAGGAATTAAATCGATTACCTAACATTCGATAATACTCGGTCTGGTAGGGTTAAAGTGACGGTTAGAACCTTTAAAAGATCTCTCGGTTGGAATGTATGCGTGCATGGATTTTTGGCACACGCAGATAACGTTCCTTTTATATATTAGTAGAAATTTTGTAGGTTTGGTGTATTGCTTTATAGCAAGTCTATTTTTATTTGGTATCATATCCTCATCACGACTCAAGTATTGTTTAGGCAGGTAATGATGGGGAAACTTTCGGAGAAGATAGTTAAGAAAAGGCCTGACCTTATAGATTCTGTCTGCCAGACCTTTCTGCTTGTGTGGTAATAAAACTTCTCAAATTCATTGTGATGTTAGGCTGTATAAGGTGTTGACTTTGGTCAAAAGCTCCTGTTCCTTTTTTTTTTTCATCGATACAAAACCTATCTTAGAACACCGCCAGGTGAATAAAGTACATTTGTGTGAAATTAAAATCAGCCCAACCGTTTAGGAGTCTATTGGCAACGAACTCACACACAGACAACGTTCTTTTTATACATTAGTAAAGATTTTGTAGGCTTGTCTAATTTATAGAAAGTCTATTTTTGGTTGGTATCATACCCTCATCAATACCCAAGTACTGTTTTGACCGGTAGTGATGACGAAACTTAGAAGAAGATAACTAAGAAAAGGCCTGACCTTATAGATTCTTTTTTTTTTTACAAGGGAATTACCACTTATCAAGGCCAAGAGGCCACTCGAGGATAAGGGGTAAAGAGTATGCAGTAGTCAATGAGACAATGTAGTAATTGCTAGGAGTGTAAATTTGGTAAATTGGATTACTTAAGGGGAACGGCTTATCAAGAACTTGTTTACATTGGACTTGAAGACAGCCATATTGTAGTCAGCTAGAAAGCAGACAAACGGAAGAGAGTTCCACAGGCGTGCAGTTCTAAGAAAGAAACTTTGTTCATGGAATCTACGTTTAGGTTTAAGCACAGATAAAGAGTTAGGAAAATTATTGATAGTGTTTTCAGCTAGATGAGTGTTTCTCGTTAATGTTTGGCAAGGGGGGACCATAGATTGGAGCTCAGACAAGCACTTGCCATAAAATAACGATTAACATGGTCGCAACGTCTCTTCTGTGCAGAAAAGGTTGCAGGGAAGAGAAATGGGCATCCCCTATGAGGCTACGAAGTCTATTCTGAACTCTGTCAAGGCAGGATAAGTTCTTTCTAGCAACTCCTGCTCAGATGTGACAGCAATACTCCATCCTTGGACATATCTGGCTCTTATATAGGTAGAGAATTGCATCAGCAGGTAGATATCTACTGGATCGATAGAAGTATCTCATTATTTTTCCAGCGACCTTGGCAACAGATTTGATGTACGTTGTCCATTTTAGATCAGGAGTAAAGGTCAAACCCAGAAGCTTGTCAAAACATGAAGCCTCTCCTAGACGAGAGCCATTCATTTCAATTGATGACAGATGCTGTTCAGAACGTTGATGATGCAAAGATAGAAACTTGGTTTTAGATGCATTAAAAGTAACCAGCCACTTTTTCTCCATTGTAATACATGCTCAAGATCGGATGAGAGAGAATCCGATAGAGCTTGGTCGTTAACGGCCTTTGATGTGTTGCTATAGATGGTAGTGCCGTCAGCAAAAATGTCAACGAATGGTCTATAGATGTGATTTGGAAGATCATTAATGTAGATCAGGAAGAGAGTTGGATCAAGGATGAACCCCTGAGAGACTCCAGCATTAATACTGTGAGCTTCTGATTTCTGTCCATCAACCACTACTCTTATGAACCTATCAGAGAGAAATGATTTAATAATTGAAAAGACATTTCCAGCTATACCATAGCTGAAGCTCTAGTGAAGTAGACCATTATGCCATACCCTATCAAAGACCTTTGATTTGTCAAGAGCAATTGCCCTAGAAAGATCGCCTCCATCCAGAGTTTCGTCAATCCTATGAGTTATAACCGTAAGCACATCTGCTGTAGATCAAGCAGAACGGAAACCATATTGCATGTCACTAAGAAGGTTATTTTTGCTGAGGTGGTTGACTACTACTCTATTTAACACAGATTTCAACAACTTACTCATGACACAGAAGAAACTTATTAGTTTGTACTGAGATGGAGATGACTGATCACCTGAATTCTTAAATACAGGGTATACTGTTGAGATTTTCCAGGGTGTAAAATAAATACTAATAGAAAAAAGGGTTCTTAATATGAATATCAACACACACACACACACACACACACACACACACACACACACACACACACACACACACACACAAAATTATAGAAGTATAGATAGATGTATTAAAATAAACGATGTCAAAAGAATATTACTTCCGGCCCACCAACTCGAAATGAAAAAAAAAAACAAAAAAAAAACAACAACAACAAAAATAAAAACGCTAATCAATATTTAGTAATCAACCTGTGGGAAAGCAGCCATGTTGGTTTGAATGAAAAAAAAAAATGGCAGACATGAAAACGAGGCTGAGACAAAATGGTGACATTACAGAAAAACATTGATTAAATTTAGTTAGATCCATCCTGGCATCTTCATGCAAGACTAAATCAGTTGATCGGTAAGTCACCATTTATTTTGAAATGGTATTTTTCATTGTGCAACGTACAGATCAAACAGACGTATCTTGTATTAAATGTGTCGAAGCATCTAAAGAAGAGGTTCTGTCTGCCAATCATGCTTTCGTATGAAATAGTAATACAACGATCATTTTCATTGATCTGTTTCGATTCAAATTGAAATGAGAATCGTATTTTCATTTGTTATCTTTCACTCTGAAATAGCTCTTCTTTTTCTTCTTCTTCTTCCTCTAATTATTATTATTATTATTATTATTAATATTATTATTATTATCACTATTATTATCATTATTAATATTATTATTGCTATTATTATTACTATTATTATTATTACTATTATTATTATTACTATTATTATTATTATTGCTATTATTATTATTAATATTATTATTATTATTAATATTATTATTGCTATTATTATTACTATTATTATTATTGCTATTATTATTATTATTATTATTATTAATATTATTATTGCAATAATAGTAATAGTAATAATTATTATGAATGTTATTACTATTATTATCATTAATTGTTATTATAATAATTGTTTTCATTGTGCAAAATACAGATCTGTTTTATCAATCACAGTATGCGAAAATTCCCAAAAAGGAATCTGTCGCGTGTCATGGCATTTCGAAAATCCAGTTGTACAACCAAGAAAGCCAGTCCCCTCATTCGTAGCTGAGCTTGATACAAATACATTCCATGAATATTCTAATTCTAATGAAAGCTTTCATTTCTTCATCAAAAGCGTCTCGGAAATTCTTGGCATGGTAAGAATTAGGTTTTACAGCACGCACCTGTTGAGCGCATATTTGTCACGCTCTTTTTTTTACATGGAGGTCACCTTGGCCTGACGTTCACGGGAAACATGAGTTGGAGCAATTATATTGAAGGCATTGCCAGGGCCGCTGCAAGAAAGGTGGGCTCTCTCTACCGTGCTAGACAACTACTAACACCGAAAGTATCTTGTACCTCTATAAGGCCACCATTCGCCCATGTATGGAGTATTGCTGTCACATTTGGGCTGGTGCATCTGCTACTAGTCTCTCGCTCCTTGACAAGGTTCTAAAGAGAGTCGCAAACCTGATAGGCCCTTAACTGGCATCTAAACTTCAGCCTCTGTCCCATCGACGAAACGTTGCATCCCTCTGCCTGTTCTACAAGTATTTTAGTGGTGAATGCTCTGACGAACTGCAAGCACTTGTGCCCCCACGATGTGAGCACCCTCGACAAACCCGACAGGCTGCTAAATCCCACCCCTACACTGTAGAGATCCCTAGATGTAAAATATCTTTCTACTTCGATAGTTTCTTCCCCAGAACCGCTAGACTTTGGAATTCCATTCCAGGTCCCTGCTTCCCCAACAGTACTGACGTGCAGAAGTTCAAGTGTAACGTGAACCGACATCTTGCTGCCCAAATTCCTACATTGTACCCCAGTAGTTGTTGCCTCTGATAGTAGCCCCCTATACCAAAGTGGCAATTTGCCTTGTTTGGGGTGAAAATGTTAAAAAAAAAAAAAAGAAAAAAAAAAACAGCAATCAATGGGATAGTTTCGTAGTAATCGTTAGTAATCGAGATTTGATAAAGTTTCTCAGCAGTTTCTCAAAAAATCGTAGCATATTAAAAGTAAAACCATGACGGAAGTAACAATTAATACTTCACATGAATTGTTCGCTCGGTCCGAACAGAGTCAAATCCCGGGGCTAAAGATAAAGACCTCTCGTCATTAGTCATCAAGTCTCATTTTGCGTTTTCTATCCACGGCACGAAATGCTGATGTACCCGCCTAACGACTAACTAGACTTCTAATACATTTTTTCACTTTACTATGTTTTATTATGTTTTTTTTGTTTTTGTTTTTTTGTTTTTTTTTACATGGTGGTCACCACTTATCAAGTCCCGGAAGCCACTCAGGGATAAGGGTTATTGCAAGTATAGTACTTTAGTGTGGAGATTTAATGAAGTGTCTACTTAAGGGGGCGGTTCATCAGGAATTTGTCTATGTTTGACTTGAAGACATCCAGGTTGTAGTCAGGTGGAAAACAGGCAGACGGAACAGAGTTCCACAGGCGTGCAGTTCTAAGAAAGAAGCTTTGTTCATGGAGTCTACGTTTTGATTTAGGCACAGATAAAGAGTGGGGAAATATTTTTGACACTGGATTCAGCTAGACGGGTTTTTTTTTGTAAAAGATTGGCGAGGGGGGGCAGAGATTGGAGTTCAGACGAGCACCTGCCATGGAAATAACGATAAAACAAAGATAGGCTGTTTTATTATTATTATGTTTTATGATGTTTTATGTTTTATTATTATGTTTATTATTATGTTTATTAACATGTTTATTATTATGTTTATTAACATGTTTATTAACATGTTTATTATTATGTTTTATTATTATGTTTATTATTATGTTATTATCATGTTTATTATCATGTTTATTATCATGTTTATTATCATGTTTATTATGTTTATTATTATGTTTATTATTATGTTTATTTTTATGTTTATTATCATGTTTATTATCATGTTTATTATCATGTTTATTATCATGTTTATTATCATGTTTATTATGTTTATTATTATGTTTATTATTATGTTTATTATTATGTTTATTTTTATGTTTATTATCATGTTTATTATCATGTTTATTATCATGTTTATTATCATGTTTATTATCATGTTTATTATTATGTTTATTATTATGTTTATTATCATGTTTATTACCATGTTTATTATCATGTTTATTATTATGTTTATTATCATGTTTATTATTATGTTTATTATCATGTTTATTATCATGTTTATTATTATGTTTATTATCATGTTTATTATCATGTTTTATTATCATGTTTATTATTATGTTTATTATCATGTTTATTATTATGTTTATTATTATGTTTATTATTATGTGTATTATTATGTTTATTATCATGTTTATTATCATGTTTATTATTATGTTTATTATTATTTTTATTATTATGTTTATTATCATGTTTATTATTATGTTTATTATTATGTTATTATCATGTTTATTATCATGTTTATTATCATGTGTATTATGTTTTATTATGTTTATTATTATGTTTGTTATTATGTTTATTATGTTTATTATGTTTTATTATGTTTATTATGTTTTATTATGTTTATTATGTTTTATTATGTTAATTATGTTTATTATTATGTTTATTGTTATGTTTATTATTCTGTTTATTATGTTTTATCATGTTTATTATGTTTTATCATGTTTATTATGTTTATTATTATGTTTATTATTATGTTTATTATGTTTATTATTATGTTTATTATGTTTATTATGTTTTATTATGTTTATTATGTTTATTATGTTTATTATTATGTTTATTATGTTTATTATGTTTTATTATGTTTATTATGTTTTATTATGTTTATTATGTTTATTATTATGTTTATTATTCTGTTTATTATGTTTTATCATGTTTATTATTATGTTTATTATGTTTATTATTATGTTTATTATTATGTTTATTATTATGTGTATTATTATGTTTATTATCATGTTTATTATCATGTTTATTATATTTATTATTATGTTTATTATTATGTTTATTATTATGTTTATTATCATGTTTATTATTATGTTTATTATTATGTTATTATCATGTTTATTATCATGTTTATTATGTTTTATTATTATGTTTATTATGTTTTATTATTATGTTTATTATGTTTTATTATGTTTATTATTATGTGTATTATTATGTTTATTATTATGTTTACGATGTTTATTATGTTTATTATTATGTTTATTATGTTTATTATTATGTTTATTATGTTTTATTATTATGTTTATTATGTTTTATTATTATGTTTATTATTATGTTAATTATGTTTATTATTATGTTTACGATGTTTATTATGTTTATTATTATGTTTATTATGTTTTATTATGTTTATTATTATGTTTATTATGTTTATTATTATGTTTATTATGTTTATTATGTTTATTATTATGTTTATTATTATGTTTATTATTATGTTTATTATTATGTTTTATTATGTTTATTATTATGTTTATTATTATGTTTTATTATGTTTATTATTATGTTTATTATTATGTTTATTATGTTTATTATGTTTATTATTATGTTTATTATGTTTATTATTATGTTTATTATTATGTTTATTATTATGTTTATTATTCTGTTTATTATGTTTTATCATGTTTATTATTATGTTTATTATGTTTTATTATGTTTATTATTATGTGTACTATTATGTTTATTATCATGTTTATTATCATGTTTATTATGTTTATTATGTTTATTATTATGTTTATTATTATGTTTATTATTATGTTTATTATCATGTTTATTATCATGTTTATTATTATGTTATTATCATGTTTATTATCATGTTTATTATGTTTTATTATTATGTTTATTATGTTTTATTATTATGTTTATTATGTTTTATTATGTTTATTATTATGTGTATTATTATGTTTATTATTATGTTTACGATGTTTATTATGTTTATTATTATGTTTATTATGTTTATTATTATGTTTATTATGTTTTATTATTATGTTTATTATGTTTTATTATTATGTTTATTATGTTTTATTATGTTTATTATTATGTTAATTATGTTTATTATTATGTTTACGATGTTTATTATGTTTATTATTATGTTTATTATGTTTTATTATGTTTATTATTATGTTTATTATGTTTATTATTATGTTGATTATGTTTATTATGTTTATTATTATGTTTATTATGTTTATTATTATGTTTATTATGTTTTATTATTATGTTTATTATGTTTTATTATTATGTTTATTATGTTTTATTATGTTTATTATTATGTTAATTATGTTTATTATTATGTTTACGATGTTTATTATGTTTATTATTATGTTTATTATGTTTTATTATGTTTATTATTATGTTTATTATGTTTATTATTATGTTGATTATGTTTATTATGTTTATTATTATGTTTATTATGTTTATTATTATGTTTATTATTATGTTTATTATTATGTTTTATTATGTTTATTATTATGTTTTATTATGTTTATTATTACTTCTACCAAAAACAAGAAAAGAGCATGCATAAACTTTCTACAATTATAGATTCATAAATATTCTCCATCTTTACTGAAGTCTAAATCTTGGTTTTAGTTCAGTTTGAGGGACACGCCCTCTTCCCCTAATAGTTGGTCTAGCCAGGTATGGAGGCGAGTTAGCCTGGGAGATTCGGGTCTGGTAGGGTCAACCATGACTGACTGTTAATTTTACTACCTCTTCACGCATTGTCTCAAATACCTAAAATTCGGTAACTCGGTATATAGAACTCAAATCGATTACTTAAAATTCGGTAATTCGGCCTGGTAGAGTCAAAAGGAATGGTTAGAATCTTAAAGAGATCTTTCGGTTAGAATTATGAGATAGCGGAAAAGGGACAAAGGTCAAATTTAGTTGCTGTTATCAGAAATTGTTAACAATGACAATATTCCAGTGTCTTTGTATTTTTAAAATGTATGCATGTTTTTCTTTTTTCTCTCTCTCTCTCTCTCTCTCTTTATCTCACTTTTCTTATCACTCTTTCTCTCTCTCTCTCTCTCTCTCTCTCTCTCTTGCAAAGAGAGAAGGATTGTATTTAAGAGTTTTGCCGAGAACGCCATCGAAGGAAGACGTATGGCAGTTTGGACTGTGATCGTAGACGGCGAGACATGGGTCGAGAAAAATAAAATAATTCTATTAAAAAAAAAAAAGAACATATTTTGTCGATTATCTATTATATATAAGGACAAACCTCTGTGTGTGTTTGTATATCCGCCAAAAAACATTTGTCATCCACATCGAGGCGCCACGAACGTGGTACTGTTAGAAGGGTCGATCTCTCGGACGCATAATGTCGAAAAATATCGTCAATTATTTCGTGTAGAAATGTCGGTTCTTTTGGAGGGGGAGTCAGACAAAACCTTGCTTTCGACGCTTTGCAAACCGTGCATGCACGAACGGTCGTTAAAATTTTTCAATTCGCAGTGTCGTAACATCTGTGTCGCCCCGCTGTCATCGATAATACATTCGCTATGTGGAAAAATGTAATTCCCATAATAATAGCTAATACATTGGTTTTATGACCACTTCTCTATCCTGTCACCTTAGCATGCATCTTGTAAACTCTAGCTCAATTTACAAGAAACCAATTTTTAAAAATTAAAACTACTCAAAGCTATCTTCATCAGAATCTAACAACCTACCATGCATTTATATATACATATACATATATACACATACATATATAGACATATGCATGCATATATATATACAGATGTATATATATATATATATATATATATATATATATATATATATATATATATATATATAGAGAGAGAGAGAGAGAGAGAGAGAGAGAGAGAGAGAGAGAGGGAGAGAGAGATATGTATAAATGCATATGAACATATATATATACACATACTCACACACATATATAGAGAGAAAGCGAGTAAATACTAGTTTTAACATTAAACTAGAATTTACATAAGTACTAATCAGAAGTGAGTATATATATATATATATATATATATATATATATATATATATATATATATATATGCTTACAAAATTTTGCTTTTGGTTTCGCTTCTGGCTTCTGGCGCGCAAGTCCCGTTTTTTTTTTTTTTTTTTTTTTTTCGTAATATATATAACCGATCGTACAATTTATTGATTTTTTTTGTTTTTCCTTTTGAAACGGATTTTTAATGATAAATTATGAATCATTTTACTCAATATATATATATATATATATATATATATATATATATATATATACAAGGTAATCTTAATTAAAAGTATAATAAATTTATAACTTAAAATATTGCAGCATTAAGAATTTTTGAAAATTCAATTAATAACATTGTATAAGCAATTCTTATTCTTAATACTGCAATATTTTAAGTTATAAACTTATGTTTTACTAGAATATCTTGTCCTTTTCTTTTCCAGTTTTAACAACTAATCCATTACTTTTCCATGTTTAAGCTTAACCATATTACTTTTCATGCTCGCATTTTTCTATTGTGATAAAGAAATACGGCTAATTAGGAAAAATTAGAATTGGCTTTCTTTTTAGAGTAACTCAATCCCTAAAACAAGAAATATTTTAGCAATAAATATTTCGTGTGATTAAAATACATATATAAAGAAGAAGCGTTACTTGACTTAGCTGTAGTTAAATAAGAGATTTTTTTAAATGCTTTTTCAAATTCAATTTACACATCATAATGAATTTTGGCGCCTTTCTATTTTTTTTTTTTTTTTTTTGCTGTCTTTTTTTAATTTTTCCAGCAGATTATTACTAAGTGGGCACTAGTTTACCAGATTATCAAAAATAAAATTTAAAAAGGTCAATATTTTAATATTTGCCGAGTATGATCAATTTCTAATGCACCATTTTAGTAAATCGATCACCCACTTCGGCGTTTTTTGGCCAAATATCACGAATTTGGCCTTTTTAAAAAAGCTATTTTAAAAAGAGCTAAATTCGCGATATTTTCCCTAAAAACGTCGAGTGGTTATAAAATGGGTGATCGATTTAGTAGAACGTTGCATGAGAAACTGAACACCAAGACACATATTTAAATATAATTTTTTTTTTTTTTTTTTTTTTTAATAATCTAGTAGACTAAAGTCCATTCGATAATAATCCGGTGCACATTTTTTTTAAAAGAGGAAATTAAAAAAAAAAAAAAAAATAGAGGAGGGGGGGGGGAGCAAGCTTCTTCAGGCCTGCCTGAATTTTTAAAAGAATCGAAGTCTGACAACGAGATTTGATTTGATGCCAGGTTTATGGACATGCGCAGTAACCCCTTTAGCTTCGTTTTATTGATGTTACTATTAAAAGTTGCTATATATAATTTTATTTTTTGTTTTGGCACCTATTTCAGGCTAGAAACCAAAAGGGAAAACAGAGACGGCCTCCAGAGTGTTGTTGCTGAGACCATTCCGTCTGGCGTCCCCCAACAAGCTAGAACATCCCCTCTCCCAACGCCTGCTAACGCCGGCTCTAAAACCGCGTGTTACTACAAATACGCAAAGATATTAATAACGAGTTTGCAACATTGGTTGAGTTATTCTTCATATCAAAGAATATGAGTAGAAGCACTGAAAGCAGTAGCAATAGTTGCTAGCAGTAGTGCCAATAGTCTTGCTTCTAAGGTAGCAGTCACCTTTAACGAAATAACGTGATAATCTGCGCGAGAGGTTATTTTGCGTAACAGAAGTCTATATATATAAATGGCGCCCATAAAAATAGCATCGAAGTTAAAAATACAATTCATAGAACTGCATACAGTTTAATCGATACTCTCGCAGCAATTTAGTGCAAGTCATTATATATATATATATATATATATATATATATATATATATATATATATATATATATATAATTATCCACTGACACGTGTTTCGTCGTCCACGACTCATCAGAGGGGCTGAATCTAGCTAGATTCAGCCACTCTGAGGAGTCGTGGACGAAACACGTGTCAGTGGATAATTATATTTTAAAAATAATATATATGCCGCTCCCCATTAAAAGGGGGTACCAGATTGGTCAATGGAAAAATTATTCCCAACAAGCATTTAGGTAAAAATGCACTTTCGTATAAATGTTTGAATTCATTCAAGAAAGTATCGCTAACAAAAACAAATAAAAACATTATATATATATATATATATATATATATATATATATATATATATATATATATATATATAGGGTTTGTATTACTGTACACATAGATTCGAAAAAGTTGTCAAAAACAAATATAGAACAAATAAATGTTATCAAAGGCAAAATAAGTTACTTTTCTACCAAACTGGATATATTTTTTGTGTTTTTATTCAATGTAACATGTTTATTCAGCTCGAAAAACATGCAGTGTTTACCGATGTATTGGAAAATTAAAAATGGCGCCCAACTCTCTCTTTAACACGGAGAGTTTGGGAAAAGGTGTTATAATAATGAACTAGACAAAATACTATTAAAAAAAAAAAAAACACCGAATATATGTCAACTTATGTCACGGAAACATATATTGAGCGAGTTTCTAACAGTATTTTGTCTAGTTTATTATTTATAACACCTTTTCCCGAACTTACCGTGTAAAAGAGAAAGTCGGGCGCCATTTTGAATGTTTCAATACATCGGTAAACACTGCATGCTTTTCGAGCTGAATAAACATGTTACATTGAATAAAAACACGAAAAATATATCCAAACGTAGAAAAGAAACTTATCTTGCCTTTGATAACATTTATTTTTTTATATATTTGTTTTTTTTTTTTTTTGAATAGCGCGAAGTGTTCTTGCTTAATAAGTTTTTTGCAATTTATAACTTAAAATATTGCGCCATTAAGAATTGATTATATAAATGTTATAAATTGAATTTAAAAAAATCTTAACGCTGCAATATTTTAAGTCATAAATTTATTATATTTTTTTTTTACTAGAATATCTTGTCTTTTTCTTTTCCAGTTTTAACAACTATCCTTTACTTTTCTATGTTTAAGCTTAACCATATTACGTTTCATGCTCGCATTTTTCTATTATAATCCATGATTTTTCCAGGTTTCCAATAAATTCACTTGTTCTTTGTTTAATTTCAGTCTTATTTTATTTATTTTTTTGCCCTCATAGACACATATGTAATAACAATGAACGGCACTCGTCTGCTTTCAATAAAATCCCCCAATTATCTTCCTTTCATGCTTTCATTTTCTCTGTTTCATTTGTTACTTCTCTTATGAATTAGTAGCAACAGTAGTCGCTGAAGCGACGCGGTTGCTACGGAAACCAGTCATAAAAAAACGTCGCTCACCTCCTTACATATTTTTACGATTTTGAACACCAGTAAATTCATAACTTTTTTACTGAACGAAAATTGAATTTTTTTTTCACAATATAGCTAAGAAGGTGATCTATAAACTGTAATGATTGTTTGAAATTTGGTTGAAAAATGAGTGAACGGTGAAGCTTTACAGCAGTTCTAAATGACATAAACTGCCACTTAACCATATATTCAAATTACTACATTGAATGATATATATATATATATATATATATATATATATATATATATATATATATTTCTGTGGAAATATTTTTTATTCACTTATATTTCCTTTTTATATATACCAATCCTTATTTAAAAAGCTCAATATAACTACAGAGCATATAATGAATAAATGACAAAAGTCTATATTCCAAATTTCATGATTTGACCATCTTACAATTTATTCCTTTAATTAAGTTGGCATTTACACTCGACAGTATTGATAAGTGATTGATTTTGTGCTACGAAACAGACACTGTCAAGAATTGTAAGTATCAACTGAATTAAAGGAATAAATTGTAAGATGGCCAACATCATGAACTTTGAAATATAGACTTTTGTCATTTAGTCGTAGACGACGAAACACGTGTCAGTGGATAATTATATTTTAAAAACAATATGTATACCGCTGTGGAGATACCAAGGTGGTTAAAGGGAAAATTATTCCCAACTCGCATTTAGGTTAAAATGCCCTTTCGTAAATAATTGAATTCATTAATAAAAATAAAAAGTATCGCAAAAACAAAAACAAAAACAAATAACATCTAAGTAAATCGCGATATATCCAGACAGTCGTGCGAGACCGTGGAGTCCCGATTACGAATCTCGCTAGATTCAGCCACTCTGACTCAGTCGTGTCAGTGGATAATTATATTTTAAAAACAATATATATATATATATATATATATATATATATATATATATATATATATATATATATATATATATATATATATATACTAGCAAAAGTACTCGTCGTTGACTGGGTTCAAAAACAGCCTACAGAAAATGGACTCTGATTTATGAAAGTATGATAGGTTATGAAAAGGAAGGGTTGTAAGGAGATAGCTTCGAATTTCAGGATATCAAAACCAAAGCAAAATATGATGAAAGTAAAAATAAAATAGATAAACCCCATAATTTATTATACTATACCTGTTCACACTGAAACACTTATCACAATATTCTGTGGATCTATATTAAAAAACCTTGTTAAACTTTGTGACATATTTCCATTCTATGGAGGTCGGGCGCGAACGAACACCCCATAATTTTATTATACCATATTTCTTCAAACTAAAATATAATTATCAAAGTATACGTACGCAGATAGATATGAAAAGTCTTTATTAAAGTTTGTGCCTATTTCCATTGTATGGAGGCCAGGCGCGAACGCAGACCCCATAATTTTATTATACTATCCCTATTTAAGTTAAAACATACTTATCAAAGTATTATTATGTACATCTATATACAAAAACACCTGTAAACGTTTTCTTTTAATTTAAAAAAAATTATTTTTATTTTCCAGGCGCTTCCATAATTTCCAGGAGACTCCACAATTTTAATGAACCACCGTTCTGCCAGATCAAACATACCCATTCCTGTGTCTCGATACATCTTCTATCATTATATGTGATCAGTTTTCTATAATAGTCAACCATATAGTAGCCTATTCGTGACCAGACACACACACAGACGTTCAGCTTATATATATATATATATATATATATATATATATATATATATATATATATGTATATATATTATATATATATATTACATTTTCACCCCAAACAAGGCACATTGCAACTTTGGTGTAGGGGGCTACTATCAGGGGCAGCAACTATGGAGAACTATGTTGGGATTTGGGCAGTAAGATGTCGGTTCACGTTACACTTGAACTTCTGCATGTCAGTACAGTTAGGGAAGCAGTGACCTGGAATGGAATTCCAGAGTCTAGCGGTTCTGGGGAAGAAACTACTGGAGTAGAAAAATCTTTTACATCTAGGGATCTCTACTTTGTGGGGGTGGGATTTAGTTGCCTGTCGGGTTTGTCGAGCGTGTCTACGTCGTGGGGGCAATAGTGTCTGCAGTTCGTCAGAGCATTCACCATTAAAATACTTGTAGAACAGGCAGAGGGATGCAACGTTTCATCGATGGGACAGAGGCTGAAGCTTAGATGCCAGTATATATATAAAGATATATATATATATATATATATATATATATATATATATATATAGAGAGAGAGAGAGAGAGAGAGAGAAAGAGAGAGAGACATGCATACATACATACATACATACATACATACATATAGCATAATCACGCTGATCACCGAGAGTTAAGCAACGTTAGCGCCTGGTCAGTACGAAATGGGTGACCACTTGAGAATTCCATGTGTTTTATGTGCTTTCCGCTTATCTTGGTCGTGTTACCAGTAATTCGAGACTTCTTGCCATGGGATTCAAGCAGTGCCGAATCAGGCGATGTCTGACTGAATATTGCGCAACGCTTGCATCACAATTACGGGCATAGCTGTCAATACAGGGGGTATTCATTCCCTTCCAAGTCTGAACGGAACCATTTCTGTAAAGTCTGACGAAGTTGCTGGATCGTAAATATGATTCGACAACCGAAATATGTATAACTAAACAGATAAAACGATAAAAAAATAAAACACACACACACATATATATATATATATATATATATATATATATATATATATATATATATATATATATATATATGTACATTAACGTAAAAAAAGAAAAAAAAAATTATAAAACCCATTAATAGGAAATTAATACCAGCATTGGATTTTCTTTGCAAATTTTTATCCATGAAGGAGTTTTATTTTTAATTGTATTCTAAAATATTCTTTAAAAAAACCGACAGACAAAGAAAAGCAAATACAACAACGTTCTCTCCTCTCTCTCTCTCTCTCTCTCTCTCTCTCTCTATATATATATATATATATATACATTTGTCTTTACATAAGCAGTAGTTTGTTGCTACACAGTCATGAGCATGTTTTGTTTTGTTCTACTATTATTTACTAACTAAAAACATCATCAGGCAACAACCCTTATTTTCGAAAACGGAATTCTAAACAAACTACTGCTTATGTAAAGACAAATGTAACCTGCTCTACTTCTGCATTGAGCACTTTTGTATGAACCTCCTTATATTTCACTGGTTACCCTACGTATTGAAAATAGCAACCTCAAATTATATATATATATATATATATATATATATATGTATATATTATCATATATGTATAATATGCAAATATAGTCCATATAAGCATATATATATATATGAGTGTACGCATAAAACCGCATGCAAAAAAGAGAATACTAAGACAAAAAGGGAACACTGTCCTTAAATCTCATATGGCTGTTTAAATGTATGTATGTATGTATGTATGTATGTCAGGTCATGTCATATGCTACTGGTACCATGTAACCCAGTACTACCTGCCTCATAGTCGCGTCACCGGCGACTAAACTGGTTCCCCCACCAGACTTGTTTGGTGAGGAGGGCGGCTAGTCTCCCTGAAGGATTAAAAACAAGACCTTCCAAAGGGCGAATGAACTCTTTTTCTGGGTCAACGGCCAACTAGCACCGTGTATATTTGTGTGTGTGTATATTGGGGTAGAGAGGGCTCCCGTAAGCCGTGGTGAAGGCAACCTTCCTAGGAGAAGCAAATCTCTGATTTAAAAAACAAAGCGGGTGACCAGTACCTGCATTAAGTTGGTCTGCAGTTTAATTTGTTGCGGGCTATCTTGCTCTTGCTTGTTGCTCGATATCAACATTTTGAACCGAGAGAGAGACTTAGCTGTCGTACAAAGCTAAGACTCTGTGACATCATCTTTGTATAGATACTCCCTCAGGCATTTGGGCTCATGGATTTTAAATGTCTGAGGGAGTGGCACTCGTCTGACAAGACGTTGCAATCATCATTACTATGTATATATATACATTTGGGAGTTAACGGAAGAGAATAAGATCAATTCGGCATAATATAAAGCTTGACAAATTGTATTGGAGCTTAATACAAAGCTTTAGAAACTTTACTGACTGTACTGTAAAAATATATATATGTGTGTGTGTGCGTAGGTGTTTATAAAAATATTATAGTAATACTAAATATATATATATATATATATATATATATATATATATATGAACAAATGATTAATAAAATATGTTAAAAGACATCTTGAAAAAGAGTTAAAAACATATTTAATTTTAAAAAAGGAAGCACAAGATAAGTGGATAGTCCTTAATCCGCGGAGTTTCGAAGAAATATATATATATATATATATCTGGCTGAGTTTATTTTACTTGTAAATATTAAATATTAACTCTTTAATATTTATAATATATTTTAAGTTTACCATTTTGATTACTTTAGTAAACTTATTGTAACTTTTATATATATATATATATATATATATATATATATATATACATATACATATATATGTGTATATATATATAGTATTACTATCATAATTTTGTATAAATATCTACGCACACACATATATACATATATGTATATATATGTATATATATGTATACATATATGTGTGTGTAGATATTTATAAGAATTATTATAGTAATACTATATATATACACACACGTATATATATGTTTGTATATATATAGAGTATTACTATAATATTTTTACATATATATACACACACACATATATATACATATATATTTATATATCTAAATATATACATATATATATATATTTTATAATATATATACACATATATGTGTGTATGTGTGTATGTGTGCGTGTTTTATGTGTGTGTGTATGATTGATGCATGCAAGAATGTAACAATGACGCTCGAGTGGAGCTTACTTGCCATACAATTTTATATTTCTACTACTACTATTACGACTACTGCTGCTGCCGCTTCTGCTACTACTACTACTACTACTACTACTAATAATAATAATAATAATAATAATAAAATCCACTGTTACGTATTCATCCCTGTTGAAACAAACACTTAAATATGCACACATGCTATATTACGCCGCCTGACATGCGTATTTTCAAGAAATGCATGCGATATATACGAAATCAATTTCCTTATTCGGAAAAGAATCGAATAAAAGCACTAGACTGTGGCTAAATAAAGAGTCCGATAATCTATAGAACTATTGTAATAATCAGTGCTAGAAATAAAATATTGAAACAAAAAAAAAAAAAATATATATATATATATATATATATATATATATATATATATATATATATATATACGTAATTTTTGTTTCAGTGGTACGCAACGGATCTGTAGAGTTTGTAAAATACAACAAAACAGACGCGCGCGCGCGCATACACACACAGACACACACACACACACACACACACGCACACACATATGACTGCTTTTAGTGCAAGTGCTTCTAAATGTCTACATGACATTGGAACAATACATAATAATACCAACAATATTGAGAAAGAGAGAGACAGAGGAGAGAGGAGAGGATTGAGACAGAAACTGATTTCACACATACATCTCTCGGTTGGAGTGTCTAAAATAGCAGGTGTATGTTTGGCATCTGGTAGGATGCCCCATCCCTGGCTTAAACAAAATGATAAGAAAAATGAAAAAATAGCGAATATATATATATATATATATATATATATATATATATATATATATATATATATATATATATATATATATAGAGAGAGAGAGAGAGAGAGAGAGACGTAGAGAGAGAGATGGGAGAAAGAGAGAGACAGAGGAGAGAGGAGGGGATTGAGAAAGAAACTGATTTCACACACACATACACACATACATACATACATAATACATACATATATATATATATATATATATATATATATATATATATACAGAGAGAGAGAGAGAGAGAGACGTAGAGAGAGAGAGATGGGAGAAAGAGAGAGACAGAGGAGACAGGAGAGGATTGAGACAGAAACTGATTTCACACACACACACACACACACACCATACACAAACATATAGATACAGAGAGACAGACATAGAGAGAGAGATGGGAGAAAGAGAGATAGATAGATAGATAGATAGATAGAGAGAGAGAGAGAGAGAGAGATTGAGACAGAGAATGAGTTTACATGTTAGAGATTGAGATGGAGAGAGGGTCGGTCTCCATGCGAGAGAAAGAAAAAGAGAGAGTCTATAAGAGATCGATATATATATATATATATATATATATATATATATATAGAGAGAGAGAGAGAGAGATAGAGAGAGAGGGGGGAGAATTTCCATTGTATACACATTTTTTAAATCATAACATATGTACCTTTTGTAAGATGCAGTGCCTTTTGTTCTTGCTCTGATTCCGTTTGTATCCGAGCGGAGACGACGACGACGACGGCACACTTGGCAAGGAAGGCACCGTGGATTCTCTGGACTCTCCCAGGGGTATACGCCGCGTTCCGAAACACCAATGGTACATATCCAATTCCAAATTTCTGCTTCCGTACGCATCGATTAAAAACAAAAGTAAAAAAAAAAAAAATGTTTAAAAATATCAAGTCTTACGAAGGAAACCCTTTTTATTTTCTCGTCCGCTTTTTTTTTTTTTTTTTTTTTTTTTAACGTTGTGTAGCCCAGCCGACGTCAACGTTTCTGCTACTACTAAAACGGGCTCTTTCCCCCAACCTTTTTTTTTTTTCAAAATTCTAGAGAGAAGGAGAAAAAGCCCCGTTTTCCCAGTTTGGCTGCTACACCTCTTTTGGTGCGACCGCCCTGCTCCCGCAAAACCTTGTTATTCACCCCGACAACCCCTCCCCTCGTTACCAGTAGAATTTACACATTGCAAGGGGCCGTTGTATCTGTGTGTTCGATCGCAAACAACACACGCACACATATATATGAGAGAAAGAGAGAAAGTGTGTGTGTGTTAGTATGTGTGTACAACACACACACACACACACACACACACACACACACACACACACACACACACACACACACACACACCGTAGAAGTGAAGCCGTGTATAATGATTAATCGTTCAGCGCGCTGCCGCGCTGCTAGGTTCAAATCTCGCCGGTATTAACTGACGAATTTCACTAATACATGCTAGCTTCCTACACCTATGACAGACTATAAGGGAGCCTGCACGTGGAGTTTTTGTGGTAAGCGTTGCGTAATCTCCAACCACACCTCTATTGAATCGGCGTAGTTAAATACCAGCGTCAAGTGGGGAGTTGCGACTCGGGACGACTGGAAACTGCCGAGATCAACGGAGAGCCTATAGAGCCCTCAAATAGTCACCCATCTGGTACTGCGGTGATTATGCTAATACATACATACATACATACATACATACATACATACATACATACATACATACATACAACAGGCTTCTTCAATCTTTGACAGACCATGGATACCCACGAAGGGATGCTTGCGCGTGAAATTTTTGTGGCAGGAGGTGTGCAATGTTAAATATCAGTGGCAAGTGTCTGTACTACAGGACAGGACGACTGGAAACAAATGCCGAGATAAGCGGAGAGCAAATACAGCGCCTACGATTCCCAAATGATCGCCCATCTGGTACTAACCAGGCAACGTTGCTTATCTTCGGTGATCTGACGAGAACCGGTGTGTCATCGCGATTATGCCGTATATATATATATATATATATATATATATATATATATATATATATATATATATATATATATATATATATATATATATATAGGACCGTTAATGATATGAGAGGGAGATGACCGATCACCAGAATTCTTAAATATTGGGTATGCTGACGAGGTTTTCCAGGGTGTTGGGAAGCAATTCTCCTTAAGATAACGCTTAAACAGCTTTGTAAGTATGGGAGCACCCATGGAGGCCAGGCGCGGACGCAGACCCCACAAATTTATTATACCATCCCTATTTAAGTAAAAGCATACTTATCAAAGTATTCTTATGTACATCTATATCAAAAACACTAACAAGCGTTTTTTGTTTTTTTTTTATTTTTAAATATTTTTATCTCCATACGTTGTGGACCAGGCGCGAACGCAGACCCCACAATTTTAATGAATCATCATTATGCCAGATCAAACATACTCATTCCTGTGTCTCTATCATTATATGTGATCAGTTTTCTATAATAGTCAACCATATAGGAGCCTATTCGTGACCAAACACACACACACACACACACACACACGCGCGCGCGCGCACACACAGACGTTCAGCTTTAGGTACAGAATTTAAATACAATTTTAAATATAATGGGCGGAAGTCTCTCGAGAGCTCTTTCAGCTATTATCTTATCAGGAGAAAATCGATAGCGTAAAAATAATAATACTATGTCGAAAGTAAAGATGGGGAACTCTTGAATGTGCCAAAAATTACGGGGACACTAAAATAAAGTTTATTAACGTTTAAAAAAACGATTAAATATTGGCACAATGAGGGGAGAGAAAAAAAACGAGAGAAAAGATTCACAGTTCCCCAAAGAGAAACAATGCGTTACATGTTTCTTTCTGCTGGCACAAAGAAGGTTTTCGCACCGCAATAGAGACAGACTCCAAAATCTTTAAATGGTTTCTGGAGTCCGCTCTATGTAGCACCTCGAACCATTCTATTTGATATATATCGGCACAGCACGGGTTCGAGGTGCTACATAGAGCGGACTCCAGAAACCATTTAAAGATTTTGGAGTCTGTCTCTATTGCGGTGCAGAAACCTTTGTGCCAGCAGAAAGAAACATCTAACGCATTGTTTCTCTTTGGGGAACTTTGAATCTTTTCTCCCGCCCCCCCCCCCTCGTTGTGCCAATAATTTAATCATTTTTTTAAACGTTGATAAACGTTTTTTTAGTGTCCCTGTATCTTTGGCACATTCAATAGTACCCCATCAGAACTCTTTACTTTCGACATAGTATTATTATTTTACGCTATCGATTTTCTCCTGATGAGATGATAGCTGAAAGAGCTCTCGAGAGACTTCCGCCCATTATATTTAAAACTATATATATATATATATATATATATATATATATAATGAGCAATTTCTAAAAAAAAGAAAAAAAAAACATCCGATCTTCAAGGTGAAGACGCTAACCTCAATATCGTTTAAAAAAATCAACAACAAAAAAACTATACATACACACACACGCACACACACACACATATATATATATATATATATATATATATATATATATATATATATATAATATGCATATATAGTACAGATAAACATATATATATATATATATATATATATATATATAAGGGCAGGCATACATACACGCATATAAATGTATGGTTGAAGCTTTTTTAACACTGCAATAGGAATGCTGTCAGAGCCAGTTACTTTACTGTAATCAAGGTTTTTGATTTGCTTGGCAACATCACGCACATATATTTGTATGTCACATAGAGTGTTTTCTGAATACAGGAGGTAATACTGGAGGTTGGCGGCCTTGGTCGCATAGTGTAGTATTAGCTGCAAAGAGTTTGGATTTATCTGATGCTGACGAGATTACTTCAGGTCCATTGATGATAGTTGGGATAGAGCACGCGCATCTGTTCAGGATCCTGTTCACTATTTGCCAAAACATATGTGAGTCTTTCTTTTTTTTCCGATTTTTCTGGATATCTTTTCCATTCGCCGAGCGGTCATTTTTTTTTTATATATCAGCTAGCATGTTGCATAAAATGGCGCCCAAGAGTTGTTGTTGTTGTTCAGCCATGTTCTTCTCAAGCGCTTTCTATTGGTGTCCGATTATCATTGTTGTCTTTTTCTTTTTTGTTGTTGTTGTTGTTTTCGATTTTCTTTTCCTTTGAGGCTTGGTGTATTTTTTTTATTGGTTATAAACTTGCATGCAGGTGAAGATTAAATCAGACGTGCTTGACATATATATATATATATATATATATATATATATGTATGTATATATATATATACATATATATACATATATATATATACATATGCATACATATATATATATATGTATGTATATATATATATACATATATATACATATGCATACATATATATACATATGCATACATATATATATATATATAGTAAGTTATAAAATACATATGGCAATTAAGCTACACAAAATATTCCGCGTTTCATCCACGCAAGGATTCATCCTAGCGTGGATTTAAGATTGACATAACTTACTAACTAGCTCTACCTACGTATTGAGCACTGTTGGAGTAAATACTTAAAGTTTACGCATAGATTTATACTTTCGTATATTAATTTATGTGATTAAATTAAGTAATCATATATATATAATTTGATTTTTAAATTATCAATCACATTACTAAATATTGCATATATATGTATATATATATATATATATATATATATATATATATATTTATATATATATTGATATATTGGTATTGTACATTTCCTTTTTTATCTAAGTTCCATCTTACATGTTAAAAAAATTCTAATTCTCCTTGGATTCTATCTACCTATCTATCTATCTATCTATCTATCTCACACCTATACTATATATAACATGTAATGTATCCAATACCTTTGCGTGGCACTGTATATTCACATACATATGTACATACACATACACATATGCATAATACATCCATACATATACACACACATAATGATGATTGCTGCATATTTCCAGATGGTCGCCGTCACATTGAATTCTCCCAATCTGGTTGCCCATGCCATCTCAGATTACTCTGCACTCCCGCCGCAGATTTGCACATCTTGAGCAGATGTGACATACAAATTGAGCAATTTCTACTGAGTTGACTTCCTCTAGAGGTTGAAGGGTATTCCTATGAACAATCACGTGTCTTCTCAAACCAACAGTAGACTTGCAAACTTTGATGCATGTAAAACAGATCGTTTGATTCGGACTAATAGTCACAAAGTTGACCTAAACAGGAGTTTTGTGCGACTTAAGGTGGTTGACGTAGCCAGCTTTGGACAGAAGCATTCGTTCACAAGTGCCGCATTTCCAGTTCTGCGTTTCATGGTTAAGACCATCAATTAAACCTTTGCGAAGCCCTCGCTTCAGTTTGTTGTGGGCATGCTTTCTTTTCTTTACAGCATCACAACTTTCACGTACAGGCTTTCATCACTTGACCTTGTCAGAGTAAGTTCTTCCCACGATTGATTTGCAGAACTTTTAAATTCTTCTTTGTACGATCCCTGAAACCTCTTCCTAGGTTTATGTTGAGGGCGCTTGCCATTTTCCTGCTCCCCACAAAAAAATTGTTTCGGAAGCCTACAATCTTTCATTCGAACCACGTGGCTCACCCAACGCATGTGAGATCTGATTACAAGGATCTCAGCACTAGAGCAACATGTTCTCACAAGGACCTCAGTGTCGAGTACTGTCGCTTGCCACTTGATGTTTTATATACGTCAAGCATTTTTGGTGAAATCGTTCAAGCCATTTAATGTGTCTTTCATGCAATATCCATGTCTGCGATGAATATGACAGCATTGTTAGCACAAAGGTCTTGTAAACGTAGATTCTTGTCCTGTCTGTGATGCCACGTTCAGACCACCCTATATTCCCTAACTTTCCAAAATCTACAGCAGCCTTCTGAATTCGTCTGTGGATTTCAGTATCAATAGAGCCATCCCTTGACATGGTCGAGTGGGAGAACTGCCGACTGTCAACAAGACGGTTCTAGGTTCAATCCTTGGCTTGGGAGAGATGCTAGTCTAGCGGCATTGATGAGTTGTGATACAACGAAACAGGACTGTAGATCGTTGACTATATATATATATATATATATATATATATATATATATATAGCATATTTCATTAAATAAAATAGACGTTTTTTGTCTATTAATTCTATTTTCGATCCTTTCCAACTTCAAAATAACAGTATTCACTTCTAGCAGGAACTGGCTGATGTAATCGCCATATTTATCATAAGTCCAATTACTTTCCAATCCTTCAGGATTCATCGTCAGGGATAAATTAATCTAACTGGTTTTGAACCATTTATAATTTTTTTATTTTTCCCATTGGTTAATTATTTTATTTATTCTTTTCCATTGGTTAAAATTAGTTAATTCCTTAACTTATTATTCCATTGGTTAAAATTAGTTAATTATTTAACTTATTATTCCATTGATTAAAATTAGTTAATTATTTATCCTTTTTTTCCATTGGTTAAAATTAATAACATCCTGAAATGTTTGCAAAATTATTAAAATGAATAATTGCCACTGGTTTTTAACAATGTCGACTCAGAAGAGGTGCGGTTGGAGATTACGCGCCTGCTGCACCCCTCCGTCGAATTTCTGAGAGACGATTTTAAGGTTATTTTTAAGGGGTCGACTTATACATAAGTAATGTTTTTTGAGATGTTGTTAAAGAGCGACTCGGCGTTCGATCATAATATAGAAAACGCCAGTTGGTTTGTGCACTCGGTATATACCGGTAATCTTAGTAATGATATTATGTATTCAGTGATTATATGACGACCTTTTTAGTAAGTTAGGAAATGTAGTGTTTACGATATGCCGTTCTCCCCTAAGTTCAAACCATTTAACGGCATTTAACATTATTACGGTATATTACGGCTCGTGCAATGTATGCGTTTACGTTATTATAGTATGTGACATAAATTATGTTTAAAAACAGTAACTGCGTCTAAAATCTACAACTTGTCATTGATCAGAATGTTTGATTAGCAACATTTGCATTCGTTGCATGTAGGTATGCAGCGGTTTGAAATATATATGAAAAATCAAATAGACCACACTTGTGTAAATGAATGTGTTATCGCTCACGGATGCCGAGAAACAATTTATAATATGTCTTACAAAAAAAAACACACTAAAAAAAACAGAAAAAGTGAAGCAACAACATAATTCTAAGGTTCAAATAGTGAAGAAGCAACAACAGACATTTAGGGACACATATACACATTAGGATGCACCCTTCGTTTCAAGTATGCATATCAACATTTAGACGATTATACAACATACACCGTTTTGGTACCTTTTTGGAACACCATAATATAACACACACACACTATATATATATTAGCATGGGTTCCCAGCGTTGCCCGGGTGTTTGGAGGAGTGTGTTGAGCAAAAAAATACAATCAGCTTTCTTGGAAGTGAATGAATATTCGTCCAAACAGCTCCTCGCCTCTAAGAACAAGATGTATTCCAGGTGGATCAAGATCAAAGACGCATGAAGGTATGTCGTAAAATGCATGTATCACCCCCCCTCCCTCGCACACACACACACACACACACACACACACACACACACACGCATATGAACATTTAGATATAAATATAACATAAATAGACAGCAACAACATAACTGGGGTTCAAATAGTGAAGAACCAACCATAGACATTTAGCGACACGTATACACGTAATGATGAATCCTTCGACGCAAGAACACAGATCGACATATGGTGCTATGGTACCCTTTATACAGCAGACCCTTTTTAGTACACCCTAACGCAACCCCTTTTTATTGCCATGCTTTTTAGTATACCGTAATATTACACTGGGAGCATGTCCTTTCTACAAGCGCCGGTGAGAGCTCGGCGAATACTCGACGGATGTCAGCGATCAGGCTAGCTTTGGTGTTATGAGAGGTCATGTCGATGTTGTGGGAGGTCATGTTCTCGAAGTATGACCCAACGAAGTTGTTCAGCGGGTTCAGGTCGGGGCAGAAGGAGGAGGTCAGTGAGTGAAGTGTACAAAATTGCAGCACTAGTTCTGAAGCCAAGCCTGGGTCTCTTTGGACTTGTGGAACGGCGCCGAATCCTGCGTGCCACACCCAGAGTCTACCAGCGGCTACCTGATTCCACCAGGGGATTATTATACTCTTCAGTACATCCAGTTACACTTTCGTGTTGAATTTGGAGCCGACTTCAAATATGTGAGGTGGCATGATGTGCCTAACTTGAAACCACATCAAAAACCATAACCGTGGCCGGAAACTTTGTTGTCATCATCCTGAGCACGTACCTGCTATTCGTGGCAATGCAGCAATGCATTTTGGGGGTCCTGTTTTCATAACTTGAATCGGTAGAGAGCATGAGTTGTACAGCGGCGCATCTCCGATTTCGTACATTGAACATTGTGTCACTTACAGACATGATAGAAGGCTCCTATCGCTCTTGGGATTTGTGCACAACTCGCCAACAAGTAGATGCTCTGCAATCCCCCCCCCAAAAAAAACCAAAAAAAAAATAAAACAAAAAAAACAACAAAAAAAACAGCTTCCATCATACAGAAATGGAATCATGTCGTTTTTTCTAAGGCGACAATTTTATCGTTCCACGCTGTAAAATCTATAAAAAAAATAATTTTGACACGACGACTTTGTTTTGGCTATTAGTCATCAAATAATTATGCAAAAACGAAACACACTTAAAAAAAAAAAAAAAAAAAGCTTAAAATGGTCAGAATGAAACAAAATGGCGATTTATGATTTATTAAGAAATCGGAAGTCTCGTCTCCGTGGCGCTAAATCGAAACATAATCTGAATGTATCCATTTTTGCATAATGGACAAACCGTTAAAAAAGCGAAACCGTTACCAGATAGGGAACGAAATGTACGAAAGAATTTCAAATGCGAAATGGACGAGATTCTTTTTTTTTTAAATAAATACAATGGCCGTTCGGTTATCGTCAAGATTGCCTTCTTCTTTTGTATTTTTTCTTTCCGTTGTCCATTTGGCTGGATAATTAGACATGGTCAAACGAACAAGATAACCACCTTCTATAATATAAATCTCGCTTGTCTGTTTAAATGTATGTATATATGTATGCATGTATGTATTGATGATTGGACGATTCCAATATTTTTTCCCGATTCCGATACAATTACCGATTCCTTACTAAATTCCCGATTCCGATACAATTACCGATTCCGATTCTTTATAAATCCCTAAATATTTACAATAAAGTTGTTATTTTTATCCGATTACCGTAAAGACACACATGTTCAGTGTGCAGATAATTTTGCTCAAACACGAAAATACACTTGTGGAGGGTGATCTAAAGATTTTAGTTTGACTGGCAGTTTAAAATCAATGAATATTTAGTATTATATATTACCATCTGCTGAAGATTTTGTTTCAAACAAGATCAAATAAAAAAAAAAAATAGAAGATAATTAAAGGAATCGTTTTGGTATCGGAAAATAAATGGAAATTTTTTCGATTGCGATACTCTAAAACGTTCCGATTTTTCCGATTCCCGATTCTCATTCCGATTAATCGTCCCAACAGTAGTATGTATGTATGTATGTATGTATGTATGTATGTTGTGTCATGTCATGTCATATGCTACTGGTACCATGTAACCTAGTACTACCTGCCTCATGGTCGGGTCACCGGCAACTAAACTGGTTCCCCCACCAGACTTGTTTGGTGAGGAGGGCGGCTAGTCTCCCTGAAGGATTAAAAACAACCTTCCAAAGAGCGAATGAACTCTTTTTCTGGGTCAACGGCCAACTAGCACAGTGTATATTTGTGTGTGTGTGTGTATATGTGTATTGGGGTGGAGAGGGCTCCCGTAAGCCGTGGTGAAGGCAACCTTTCTAGGAGAAGCAAATCTCTGATTTAAAAACCATAAAGCGGGAGACCAGTACCCGCATTAAGCTGGTCTGCAGTTTAATTTGTTGCTGGCTATCTTGCTCTTGCTTGTTGCTGGATCTCAACATTTTGAACCGAGAGAGAGACTTAGCTGTCGTACAAAGCTAAGACTCTGTAACATCATCTTTGTATAGATACTCCTTCAGGCATTTGGGCTCATGGATTTTAAATGTCTGAGGGAGTGGCACTCGTCTGACAAGACGTTGCAATCATCATGTATGTATGTATGTATGTATGTATAAAAATTTCGACAAAGGCAACGGATTTTCATGATATCCGTATTGTTGTGAAGCTTGACCCTTCGGATGACAAATATCGAAAAATTGGCCAAAAACATTAATTCCTTCACCTTTAACTGGGCACTTTACTACAGGGAGGGGTTGCTTTTTTTTCGCCGATATTTTTGAAAGTCATCCGCTCTTTTCGATTGACTAGCATTAATTTAAACCTTCGCCACTTCCGGTTTGGCGATAGGTGCAACAGCAAAGACGTCACGTTTATTTTTTTCACGTTTTATTCCTCTGTTGCGGTATGAGTTCGAGCCTGCGTGCCTACTATCACTTTTTTTCCTCTCAGCACACACTTCCAAATACCCGGACAACGCCGGGCAACCATGCTAGTTCTTTATATGGGGAAATGGGGTGTTAACATTTGATCAAGGGGTCTCACTCTTTTTCTGTTCAAGGCGGAGTTATCTGTTGGAAATATTCTGAATAAGACGTTTGGTAATTTGCATAAGTGAGTTTATTATAATTTATGTTGCTTTTTTGCACAATTTTACTTAAGAGGAGAGGTTCTATATAAGCTCTCATAAAATAACTTTCAAGAGAAGGAACTCTCAAATATTGGAGGAAGTTTATTTTGATAAACTAATAAAGGGAAGAGCAACGGTTTTTTGAAAATCACACAAAAAACCGACTAAGTATCTCTTTATTGGATTTGGAATTGTAATAAATATTTGATTGCATGAAATAATTGCCTTTGTTTGGATTATCACTACTTTTATCCAAAAACCGATGACTTTTCTTAAACACGAGTGTTTTTGCTTTTACTGTACAAGTTAGAAATAACCTTCCAAATAATTTCTAGCGTATCTCATCCTTTTTATCTCTGCGATAAGAATTCTCGAGTTGAGACGTGAGAACAGGAAAACGATGACTTTGAATTCGAGTAAATGAAAATGAAGACAAACCACCTATGGATTTGATAGATGTATAACCACGCTTATAGCGGACTACGACTGATAGATGTAATTTATACCATTCTATGTGTTGCCTTCTTGTAGATAAAATGTCTACGTCAAGTCAACTGTTTGTATCCTCATTTCTTCCACTACTTTCTGTCATTCATGTGCCGCTACACACATACATACGCATAATCGTCTTCGGGCAGAATTAATAGCCATATATGTATTCATTTTTTGCTGACTGTTATCCTCATCTTCATAGTTATTGTTGTTTCGCCCAACTGTGGCCTTCTAGTTAACTGCGACGGAACAGGAATGCTGATCTCATAACTGTATCCCCAGTAATTACTGCCTTCCATAGTTGTCGTCTCGCCACGTTTTGGCCAACTGATCCTCTGGCTGGCTTTGGGTAGGATTGAAACCGCTATCTTCAGACAATGCTCACCTGGAACTGTAGAGATCAACGCCTCTATTTACTGTGCCACAAGTCCCGAAGCTGTTCATAATAGAGGACGTTCCCGTTACCTGGTAGGAAGGTAACAATTAATCAAAGGGGATTATATCTGGCTTGTTACTATCGTCCTCTGTTTATAGCATAAACCGGAAGCCAAAAAGAGAAGGCAATCTTTACTATAACTATCCAATAATATTGCAATTGATTTCAAATCTCATTCCATACATTTTCTAAGCCTCCTTTATAGGGTGTTATTATCCCAGGAAGGAAAGAGTTCCCGTTTATGGGACGATAGCATCTATATATCTATCAAAGTGAGAATGCGTGCGTGAGGACACTTCTCAACCTATAT
The DNA here is from genome assembly GCF_053919585.1 of Euprymna scolopes. Taxonomy (NCBI): domain Eukaryota; kingdom Metazoa; phylum Mollusca; class Cephalopoda; order Sepiida; family Sepiolidae; genus Euprymna; species Euprymna scolopes. The sequence continues at coordinate 12,284,210 of NC_136526.1, forward strand.
ACTCAACAGAATTTTTATCTACAGTCTTAAAATTCGGTATCTAGGATATTAAGACATGTGAAAAACTTTTTAATCAGTTTTCATCTAGAAAAAGGGCTGCTAAGGAGTAAAAATTGAAAACTTGAAACGTGGAAGGGGGGGTGATCGTATTTTTATCTGTTTGCTGTTTCACGGATGCGCGTGCATAAATAGATCACATTACATATTACTTATGTTAAGGATAAGTAGTTTGAAAACACATTTTAAAAATTGTGTCACGCTGGTATAATGGTTATCGTACGTGACTCACTATTTTTGTGTTTTGGTTTCGATCTCAGCTCGAGTAATTTTTTTATAAAACACATAATACTCACATGCACATGTCTCAGTTTCTGTATTAATTATCATATATTTATGCGTATTTTATGACTGGGCAACGCCGGGCGGTCTGCTAGTATGATACAATATAAATTGATTAAGAAAGATTGAGAAAATTAAGAAAATAAACAAATAAATCACATCCTTAGATCATTTTATAGACATTCATGTTGATGACACTGCCATCTATGAAAGCAAATCAAAGGCCGTAAATGACCAAGTTCTCTCTGATTCTCTCTCCTCTGATCTTGAGCATGTGGTACAATGGGGAAATAAGTGGCTGGTTACTTTTAAATCATCTAAGACCAAGTTTCTATCTCTACAGCATCTACGCTCAGCTGGAATCAATTGAAATGAATGACTCTCGTCTTGGGGAGTCTCCATGTTTTGACAAGCTTCTGGGCTTGACCTTTACTCCTGATGAAACATGCACATCAAATCTGTTGCCAAGGTCGCTGGAAAAATGGTAAGATCCTTCTATCGATCCAGTGGATATCTCACTGCTGATGCAGTTCTCTATCTATATAAGAGCCAGGTAGATCCAAGGATGGAATACTGTTTCCACATCTGGGCAGGAGCTGTTAGAAAGGACTTATCCTGCCTTGACAGAGTTCAGAATAGACTTCGTAGCCTAGTGGGGGTGTCCTTTTCTCTTCCCTGCAACCTCTTTCTCACAGAAACGTTGACAGCCTGTCTCTGCTTTATGGTTATTTTCATGGCAAGTGCTCGTCTGAGCTCCAATCTATGGTCCCCCCCTCGCCAAACATTCATGAGAAACACTCGTCTGGACAGAAAACATTATCAATAATTCCCCCCACTCTTTATCTGTGCCTAAACCTAAACGTAGATTCCATGAACAAAGCTTCTTTCTTAGAACTGCACACTTGTGAAACTCTCTTCCGTTTGCCTGCTTTCCAGCTGACTACAATCTGGTTATCTTCAAGTCCAATGTAAACAAATTCTTGATGAGCCGTTCCCCTTAAGTAATCTAATTTAACAAATTTCTACCACTAACAATTACTACGTCATTATACCATTGACCACTGTACACTTATTAACCCTTATCCTCGAGTGGTCTCTAGGCCTTGTTAAGTGGTGAGTCCTTTGTAAAACTAAAAAAGAAAGATAACAGCAATAATTCAAATAAGTAAGTAAATAAGTTTGATTAAATGTATTCAGGAAAAGAATCTATATATCTATAAAAGTGTACGTGTCTGTCTGTCTGTCTGTGTACATTTCCCTACGCAATAACTCTGTCAATTTTTAGTCTATAGACTCGAAATTTGAAATACCGGGTACTGAGATTTGGGAAAATCGATGTGACGGGTGTCAGCCAGAAATTTGGCTGTTAAGGGGTCAAATTTCAACGATTTGACCTTTAAGAACTCTACCAAACTCCTCCGACAATTTTGGGTCTAGACACTTGAAATTTTAGATATAGGTTCCTTGAACCTGGATCTAACTTAATAAAGTGATTTGAGCCCGAAACAATAAATTTTAAGGGGTCATAATAGAGGTCAAAGCTTTTAAAAAATTAACCATTTTTTTGTTTTTTTGCTTTTTTTGCACAGCATACACCTCCAAACACCCGAGCAACGCCGGGCACCCATGCTAGTATATAATAAAATTAGGTTAGCGAAATGCAAAATGCTGCTATTATAACATAACAGCAGATACCGTTAGAGCTAATCCGAGAGGAAGATAAGAAAGTTATAAAATTGAACCACTTTTAGCGCTGATTAGTTTACGCATGCGCACACCAATAGAAATGGCGGTGAGTTAAAATAAGCAGTTGCATTTCGACTTGCTGACATACTTTTGTTTTCGATTTTAATCATTATAAACCATCCTTGATATACGATCACTATTTCCTGTTAATTTCAGTGTTATGTGACCAGTAGTGTAAGAGTTTATCAGTTAAATATTTACATACAGTCAGACAGACATATATGCATCTACTGCTTTATTTATCTAGACAAGTGGGATCTGTTGAAATCGCACAACTTCATCTTTCGTATGTAATATTTTGCTGCTGGGCATTCTGTGGACGTTTAGCGTGAATGGAAACCCCGTAATATTATTGTAGCCCTTTTGTTAAAGCTGTTTTTTTTGTTTTTTTTTTATCTAAGTAATCTGGTTAATGTAGTGTTAGAGTTTATCTGGTTATTACAGTTTATCCCCAATATCCTTATAGGAGTCTGTGATATATTTCCATTGTATGGACGCCTGGCGCGAACAGAGACCCCACGATGTTATAATATCTTTAGACAGAGCAGGTACTATTCTTGGGCCCTAGCCAGAAGACCAAGAAGATATATTTTAGTTTCACGTACGGCCAAAAAGCGACACAATTTTTTATTTATTTATTTATTTATATTATTATTATTATTATTATTATTATTGGCTCACATGGAGCTTTCACACAAGTCAACAAACGATCTGATTGGAAACCTGTGGTGTTCTCTGGAAGCTGAGTGACAACAAGTTTCCCCAGACGTCCAGCTCTCACCACCTCCTTCGATAGCATTTGCAAATGAATTTGCACCATTGCAACAGCCGCTTACCATTAGTTTCTCGCTGGTAGTGGCCATTGGTTTATACTGGGATTTGAGTGGCACTCAGCCTCCCCAAGGTCATTATTATTATTATTATTATTATTATTATTATTATTATTTATTTTATTTTATTTATTTAAAAAAATTTTTTTTTTTACATTGTGTCTTCGGTGATCGGGAGATGCTATTTATTAAAAAGGAGGATAGAAGGTGATAACGTACGACGAGCATTAAATTTGCATCTCTATACACTAATTTAATTTTCATAGTATGTTATCACCTCTTATCCTCCTTTTTAATAAATAGGATCTCCCGATCAAATAATTTGTAATCAGGAAACCGTGTCACACTTACGTAGTACAGACATTAAAGGTAGAACGGTAAAGGTGCCGCCCTAAAGAAAACAACACCACAGCTTTATTTTAAAATCTTTATTGAAAAATCAATTCAGGAAACTTGATTTTTGAGTTTACATCTTTTGAATGTAGCCGCCTTTAGCCTCAATCACCGTCTCTATACTCGAACTGGGAGCATGCCTTTTCCACAAGTGCTAGTAGGAGCTCAGTGAATGCTTGGTGGATGGTGGCGATCAGGCTGGCTTTGGTGTTGTTGGAGGTCATGTTGGTGATGTTCTCTGATGTATGACCAAATGAAGTAGTCCAGCGGTTTAAGGTCAGCGGAGGAGGGGGGACCAGTAGGAGGAGGGTATAAAGTCGTAGCACTCCTTCTGAAGCCAATTCTAGGTCTTTTTGGACTTGCTGCACGGCGCCGAGTCCGAGTCCTGCTGTTATACCCAGGATCTGCCTGCGGCTACATGATTGCACCAGGGAATAACCACACTGTTCAGCACATCCAGGTACACTTTGGTGTTGACTTTAAAGCCGACTTCAAAAATGTGAGGTGGAATGATGTAGCCCTCATTTGAAACTCAACCAAAGGTCATAACCGTGGCTGGAAACTTTGCAGTAGGAAAAGGGTATAAAGTCGTAGCTGCACAACTCATGCCCTCTACCAATCCAAGTTATGACAACAGGACCTTCTAAATGCATTGCTGGATTGTCACCCTGGACACACACTATTATTCGTGCCAATCCAGCGATGCCTTTTGAGGGTGCTGGCAATGGTCCTGTTGTCATTACTTGGATCCGTATAGAGCATGAGTAATACAGCTACGACTTCTCCCACTGGTCCCCCTCTTCCGCTGACTTGAACCCGCTGGACTATTTCGTTTAGTCATACATCAGAGAACATCACCAACATGACCTCTCACAACACCAAAGCCAGCCTGACCGCTATCTCCGATCTCGTTCGTTGAACATTGTGTCACTTTCAGACATAAGGCTCCTATCACTGTTGAGATTTGTACGCAGCTGGCCAACTAGCTGTGCTACAGAAAAACAAACCCGGTTTTCATCAAACGGAAATGGAATCATGTTGTCTGTTCTATAGCGACAATTTTATCGTTTTACCCTGTAGGGTATTTATATATAGATAATCGTTGGTGTAACGCTGGGTAAGTGGTTAAAAGCGAGCACTAAGAATCCAGTTTGATCCACAAAAATATTCTTATTAAACAAACGAAAGGAAGCAAAAAACATACAAAGTGCCTTCAATAAGTTTCCAGACTTTTTTGTACATGCATTTAAAAATGTCGTAGACTCTTGAAACTTCAGTATGTTATTGCTATACATCTTATGAGATGACTACGTTTTATGCTTTCAAGTTCAAATGATGTTGGTTAGTTGTTTTTGTTTTACGGCATATCAACCCTTTTTATGTCATTTAATGCCGGATTCAGTGATTTTGAAGAAAAAGTTTTTAATAGAATATATTTGTTTTTTTTTTGTTTTTTTTTTTCTATTTTCAAGTCGGTTTCTATTTAACCTATAGTTGGGACCCTAACAGGTATTACCAATCCGGGTCAGAGTGGACCTGGGAGCAATGGCAATTAAAGGAAGGCTCCACACTCTCCAAAACCCGTAAGATGAAGCCTCACAATCAGATATAGTTTAAGGTCATATCCAGGACCTCAGGTTCAAAAGAACAGCTACAGCAGGAAATGGAATACACCCTACTAAAGCCTGATTGTCACAGCTGGTGAATTTAAAAAAATCCAATCTGGGCCTGAGAACACTTTAAAAGAACAATATGCAATAAAATTCTGTTATAAACTTGGAAGAAAATGCTACAGAAACGTATGGAACACTTCAGACTGCTTTTGGACCATTTTACATGAGCATCAGTTTGTGAGTGGCATAAGAGATTCAAGGAAAGCAAGGAGTCTGTGAAAGACGAAGTCAGAACACCAGAACTGATTGGCGAAATAAAGAATTTCTACGATCAGACAATAAGTGCAAATTTTGATGTCAGTGTGGGAACTGTACACAATTAATCACGAGGAACTGAAGATGTGGAAGATTTGCACAAAGTTTGTCGCAAGAGTGCTCAGAGAAGATCATCCGTAAGCTCGAGGAAAACTTTAGAGCCAATTGAGGGGATGAAAGAGGCTGTGATGAGGGTTATTGACACGCTCACACATGAGGATTTCCATGGGGCCTTCCAGAAGTTGTTGGAACGATACACCAAGTGCATTGCAGCCGGAGGAGATTACTTCGAAGAGGACTCGTGTATCGTGTGCACTATCAACAAAAAATGCGCATATAAAAAAGTCTGGAAACTTATTGAAGGTACCTAGTAGATCCACAGAGAGACTATTACCAAAGCGACACTTGAAAGGAGGTATATAACATAATATTCGTATTAACCAGACCACTGTTCTCAATTTCGCAATGTTTCGGTCGATGTAATCAACGACCTTCTTTAATTCTATATTGTCAAACTCGTAAATCTTTCTGCCGAATTCAGAAAATCTACAAGAAATTTCGAATGTAACCCTGTATTTAATCTACGAGAGTCGCATATTCTTGTTTCGCCAGCCATGACCGGGTAGAAACCGTAAGTAATTTGCTGTTGTATTTTGAGTGTCGCCCGCCCTGAGGATTGGACCTTCAGCCTCAAGAAGAGTGTAAGTTTACAAGTGAATTTTACCAAGTGCTATAATAACTACGCCACGGGCCTTGCCTTTTATACAATACTAGCATGACTACCCGGCGTTGTCCGGTTGGAGAGAGGTGGTATGCTAAGGCAATTGAGCAACTCCAACCCTAAAAATAAATAAATAAATAAATAAAAATAAATGAACTTTTGTTTTAATTAAAATAGCAGTGACTGCCTGTGCGACCGCAACAACAAAAAAGAAAAATTATAATTAAAAAAAAAATAGCGACACTAAGTAGGCTCGAACCTGTAATGTTAAAGAAGAAAAGGAGGTGAACAAAAAAAAAAAGCTGACGCGCTAGCTGTCACGACCACGACGATTTATGACCACACGACAGGTCATAATAACGTTTTTTTTTTTAAACGTACACTGTGATTGCTAGACGTATGACTAGTAAAAGTCTCGACACACAAAATGACCACTCTTTGCAAAAAACGGCCCAATTCACCCAGACAAAATGAATCTTTTTGCCCAATTTTTACATATTTTTCGTCCGAGAGTTTGACCTTTCTAACGATACCAATTTCGTCACCTTTCTAACGATACCAATTTCGTCACCACCCGATGCGTCTTTTTTTACATAGGCATCACCACTTATCAAGGCCAAGAGACCACTCGAGGATAAGGGTTAAAGAGTGTACGGTAGAATATATATATTATTCCTTATTGTTTTTTTTTTATTTTTAAGATGAGCATTGTATGTTAATTTTTTTTATTTATTTTATTTTATTTCGGACTATTAGTCTCATCTTATCTCTCTACGGTTCCAGATGAACATTGTCTGAAGATAGCGGTTTCAATCCCACCCAAAGCGTGCCAGAGGTAATTGGTCAAAAATGTGGTGAGACGACAGCAACTACGGATGGCAGTGATGGCTGAGAATGTAGTTAGGAGATTCGAAGTTCCTATCCGTCGCGGTTACCACCTGACAAAGGCCAGAGGAAGTTGGCCGAAACGTTGTGCACCAATAAAAAGATAAGATGAGACTAATAGTCCGAAATAAAATAAAATTAAGTGTACGGTAGAAATTGAACAAAATAGTAATCGTTAGTAATGGAATTTCGGTAAATTTGTAAACTGATATGGAACGGCTCATCAAAAACTTGTTTATGTTAGACTTGAAGACAACCATATTGTAGTTAGCGGGAAAGCAGGAAAACGGAAGACAATTCCACAGGCGTGCAGTACTAAGAAAGAAGCTTTGTTCATGGATGGTTTAAGCACAGATAAAGAGTGGGGTGAATTATTGATAGTGCTTTCTGCTAGACGGGTGTTTGGCAAGGGGGGCATAGATTGGAGCTCAATCGAGCACTTGCCATGAAAATAACGATAAAGCAGAGACAAACTCGCAACATGTCTTTTGCGAGAAAGAGGTTGCAGGGAAGGGAAAAGAACATCCCCTACGAGGCTACGAAGTTTATGAAAAGTTTTAGTGGGCATATAAACACGCACACACACACACACACACACACACATTTTTCCCGTTTATATATTAGAAGGCGCATTCGGATAGTGCCGAGGGGCGATTTTTCCCCGGAACGTTAATATCAACTGTATATCCTTTTTTTTTTATTATATAAAGGATTGGCTTCGCTTTCATTGGTTCTAAAGTTACCGAATCAGGTGAGATTGTTGGTTGGGGCACTTCAGAGTTAATCCGCCAGAGGAAATTAATCTCTGCCGTGGGGAAGGTAAGCGAATGGCCTTAACAGGAAACGCAGAGCGATAAAAATAGTTTCGAAACCCGGATAGATTTCTTTGGACTTATAAACCCAATGTGAGTGATTACGTGGGGTCAACTAATCCGATTATATATGTGTTTTTTTGTGTATGTTTTTTCTTTATTTTTTTCTAATCTTTGTTTGTGATATAAAACTTTATAAGAGGCTTGAATAGTTGATACGTTTAATCTTTAAAAACTTTTTAAAAATATTTTTAATCCGTTTCTTAGCGTTCTATATTTAAATTTATAATTACAAAGAAAACAATTTAAGTGTAGTATCTGTTCTTCAGATGCGGCACTTCCATTTCTCGTTCTCTTTCAGTTGAGGAGAAATCTTTCACGACTGAGACAATTTTTATTTTTGTACCCTTTCTCCACGTTTAAAAAAAAACGACCCTGATGTCTAACTCTGTCCCGCGGGGAGGCATTGTAAATAGGTACAAAGAAAACAAGAATTAGACTAGGTAAGTTTGGGAAAAGGTGTTATTAATAAAACCCCGATAAAATACTGCTAAAAACTCGTTCAATATATGTTACCGTGACATAGGTTTACATATATTCGGCGGGTTTTTAATAGTATTTTTTACAGTTTTTTTATTTATAACACTTTTTCCCAAACTTACCGTGTTAAAGAGAGAATCAGACGCCATCTTGAATCTTCCAATACATCGGTAAACACTGTATGTTTTCCCAGCTGAATAAACATGTTACATTGAATAAAAACACAAAAAATATATCCAATTTGGCAGAAAAGTAACTTATCTTGCCTTTGATAACATTTATTTGTTATATATTTGTTTTTTGACAACTTTTTCGAATCTATATGTACAGTAATACAAACCCTTTGACAAAATGCTCAACTTTAAATGTTTAAAGGCTTAACTTCACATTAAAAAAGCTCAACTCCAAATTTTAAACAACCCAACTCCAAGTTTTTAAAAATTTAATTTCTAATGTGAAAATACTCAAATGCAAATAAAAAAAAAATGAACTCCAAAATTTAAAAAAGCTCAACTTAAAATTTAAAAAACCTGAACTCAAAATATTACAAAACCTTAAGTCCAAGGGTATCTAAAACGATCCCTAATTATCGGGGTTGAAACCGACGGTACCAATGACTTATCTCATCCGAAACTTTCTGTAAAAGTATATAAAAAAGATAACTCATCAACTTTAAAATAAAATAAAGGAATGTAAGCATGATTACAAAATCTGAAAACTAAAAGAAAAGTTTCATAAAGTTTCATCCCCGTAGAGATTAGTTAGGTTAAAATGGATTCAGTTATAATTAAGTACTGCTTGTTTGTTTTTTTTTTGGGGGGGGGGCAATTTTTTTTTTAAATAATTTGTTTCTATTGTCATTTATCGGTGTGTGTGTGTGTGTGTGTGTGTGTGTGTGTGCAAAAAGTCTCTACTAAACTCCTCTGCGAATATTTGGTCTACAGAGTAGAAATTTGATATTTATGGCGAGGGGTACCCGGCGTTGCCCGGGTGTTTGGAGGTGTGTGTGAAAACTCCGGGGGTGGGATGGGGGGGGGGGTAAAAATGTTTTGGTAGGGAAGTATGAGGATCGAACCCGAACCGTTGAGGCAAAGTTGTGAACCGACCGACCGCTTCTCTGAAAAAAGCCTTTTGTAGACATACAGAAAAAGCGAACACACATACAAACATACATACATTTTTGCTTTTATATTTATAGACTAGCGAGGGGTACCACGCGTTGCCCAGGAGTAAAAAAAAAGGAAGTATGAGGATCGAACCCGAACCGTTGAGGCAAAGTTGTAAATTAAAGTGTGAAAAAAAAAGTGCGATGTTAACCATTGTCCCATCGCGATATGTTAACGGAAACACGTTTTTCCCCACCCTCAAGATGTTATAGGAAAAAGATTTACCCACATGCGGCAAGCGACAAATATTGAATATTTATCTTCCCGAAATCGAGCAAATTAAATAGACAGGCGAGCTTCGTTGTTAACTGTGAGATATTACGATTTATATGTGATATAAAAAGTTTTAAAAAGTTGTGAAGCGAGCGACCGCTTCTCTGAAAAAAGCCTTTTGTAGATATACAGAAAAAGCGAACACACATACAAACATTTTCGCTTTTATATTTATAGATTTAGGCCTGTGGAGCATATTTGATCTGGTTTTTAGTTGGCAGAAATTGTTGCTGAGTGGTCAAAATTGAAAAACATAAACAAATGACCTTGGCAGGGTAAGTCGAATAAGATATTACGTTTGCTGTTTATTTATTTATCTATTTATTTATTTATTTATTTATCTATTTATTTGTTTATTTATTTATTTGTTTATTTGTTTATTTATTTATTTATTTATTTGTTTATTTATTTATTTATTTATTTGTTTATTTGTTTATTTATTTATTTGTTTATTTATTTATTTATTTATTTATTTATTTATTTGTTTATTTATTTATTTATTTATTTATCTATTTATTTATTTATCTATTTATTTATTTATTTATCTATTTATTTATTTATCTATTTATTTATTTATTTATCTATTTATTTATTTATTTATCTATTTATTTATTTATTTATTTATTTGTTTATTTATTTATTTATTTGTTTATTTATTTATTTATTTATTTGTTTATTTATTTATTTATTTGTTTATTTATTTATTTATTTGTTTATTTGTTTATTTATTTATTTATATGAAAAAAAAAACAAAAAAAAACTAAGCATTCTTAGCTGTTTCTAGATCAGATCATAACGACGCTGGAGAAATGTACAACGACTAGGCCGGAGCATTAAACGTTCAGGTTTCGATTTTAGCGGATGGTACACAAGTCATGTTTTTTTTTTTCTTTTAAATCGTTATTATAAACTAGCTCTATAATAATAAATATGAAATTTGCATGGGTTAAAATATAATATTTATGCGTATTTTACGATCGGGCAAAACTGGGCGGCCTGCTAGCACACATATAAAATTAAACTAGCGTATCAAAACGTACGCAAGGATCTTCTTTTAAACTTATAGGGGAGGGGGGCAGAGTAAATGATAGGATGAACGGCCTAAAAAGAGAGCGATAAAAAAAACGTTTGAAACATGTAAATATGCTCGGACGGACTACAAGCCCTTGTACCCACTCGACAAATACCCCCGACAAACCCGACAAGCATCAAAGGTAAAACATTAAATTATTGAATTGAAAAAAAAACAAACCCTGAAATGATTAAAGATTATGATGCATTCACCCATGTATGGAGTATTTGTTGTCACATTTAAGCTGGTGCATCTGCTACTAGTCTCTCGCTCCTGGACAGGGTTCAAAAGAGAGTCGTCAACATGATAGGTCCTGAACTGTCATCTAAACTTCAACCCCTGTCCTATCGACGAAATTTTGAACCCCCCACCTCTTCCTGTTTTACAAGGATTTTAATAGTGGATGTTCCGACGAACTACAAACCCTTGTATCCCCTGGACGTAAATACTCCCGACAAACCCGACAAGCAGCAAATTCTCACCCCTACACAGTAGAGATCCCTAGATGTAAGAAAGCCTTCTACTCTAATAGTTTCTTTCCCAGAACTGCTAGTAACTGCTGTAATTCCCTTCCGGTTTCCTGCTTCCCCAACTGACATGCAGAAGTTCAAGTGCAATGTGAACAGACATATTTCTGCTCAACTCCCTACATAGTATTCCTGCTACTCATGTCCCTGATAGTAGCCCTCCTACATCAAAGTAGTACTGTGTCTTGTGGCGCGGGGATGTAATAGTGCGGCCATGGGACACAGTTTGGAGCTAGGATGATAGTTTGGTAGTTCGTTCGATGGGAGCCTCTTTTTAGGTCCCCGTCTAAAAGAGAGACTTGTGGTAGATGCACCAGCGCAGATGTGGCAACAGTACTCTTTGCATGAGCGTATAGCGGCTTTGTAGAGATATAGGATTCTTCTCGATGTGAGTAATTTTCAAGCACAGTAGAGGGTACTCATATTTTTTGCACAGACTTAGCAATATCCTCAATGTGTTGTAAATGTTAGGCTGAGGAGTTTGAAGCACAAGCTCTCGGGTTAGGGTTTATTGGTTATGGCAGTCGGTGGTTGAGGTGTTTTGTTATATTTGTAAACTGTCTGTTTGAATGTATGTATGTATGCATGTATGTATGTATGTATGTATGCCTAAAAATTTCGCAGAGGCAACGGATTTTCACGAGATCAGTATCGTTTAGAAGCTTTACCCTTCGGATGATAAATATCGAAAAATCGGCTAAAAACATTAATTCCTTCACCCTCAACTGGGCACTTTTCTACAAGGAAGGGGGGGTCGCTTTTTTCGCCGATATTTTCGAAAATCGTCCTCTCTTTTCGATTGACTGGCCTTAATTTAAACCTTCGCCACTTCCGGTTTGGCGATGGACGCAACGGCAAAAACGTCACTTTATTTTCACGTTCTTTCCCTCCATCTGCATACAACCACTTTCTTTCTTTTTTGCTCAACATACACCTCCAAACACCTGGGCAACGCCGGGCACCCAGGCTAATTTAATATATAAAAGGCTATTGTTTGTCTGTTGGTCTGCCTGTCTCCATATTTTCAAACTATCTCCTCCGAAACTAAAAGTCACAGAGCGGCGCTAGGGGCCTCAAATTATTGGAATTTTTTTTACTGACCGTTCTTTTATAGGTCTTTAGCCGGTTAAAATAGTTTTAAGGGGTGAAAAAGGCGTCAAAATTGAAAAAATCGTTATACATTTTGTACATTCATCTAAGTTTATTTGTAATGTTAATCAGTTCATATGCATGTCACGTTGGTACGGTGGTAACGTCACCAGCTTTGAATGCTACAGTTTCGGTTTCGATTCTAGTTAATGGTACCCAAATACTTTTTTTTTTTTACTCTCGGAATCACGACTCTATATTAATATATACGAAATCTGGAAAAAAATTAAACTATCATATTTAAGCGTATTTTACGCCCGGGCAAAGCCCCCATCACCCTCCACTAGTGTTTATTAAATGGACAGTTAGTCAGTTTCCGTTCCGTCTGGGTGACCATTTCGTACCAAAATCAAACCGGCAGGCATGCTGTGTCAGTGTGACCTTGTTCTCTGGCGAGCTAAACTATGGCCCTGTGCAATTTTAGGAGATTCATCCTTCCAGACTTCACCTTTGGGTGTAGTTTGTTGCTAATCGCTTGAGGCGCCTATACCAGTGAATGCCCACGGAGCTGCCCACGCAATTTTTTATTTTTGACCAGGGTGGTCTTCCCGACCTTGTTTCTTATCTTCCTACCATAGTAGGGAGACAGCCTTCGCAAAGTATTCAGCACAAAGGGAGGCAACTTTGTGATATTGCTTTAGTTAAGCTCTTTTTATATTTCCCTTGCGGGATTCTCTAACTTTTTAAGAGAGCATTAATTAATTATTCATGATGTTTTTATTATTTTTTAATATCCACGTGCAAATATGTTTCATCATAATCAATAATCGTCAGTGTTTATATATAACTGCCACCACTGATAGAAGGATTCCCACGGCCACTGAGACATCTATACGACGAACCAAATATTGACATCTCAGTGAGAAAGCAGGAAATTATGACATGGACATGTGTACTGCGGATTCATTATCGTCATAACGCAGACTGCTGCGAAGAAGGTGGGCTCTCTCTATCGTGCTAGAAAGCTACTTACGCCTGAAAGTATCCTGTATCTCTACAAGGCCACCACTCGCCAATAATGTGTGTGTATATATGCCTTATGTATTAGGATGGGGCCCTATGGTAATAAGAATCAAGTAGGTTAACTAGATAAATATCATCACACAGTCCTTCTTAGCTGAACGTAACTCATGCTTAGGGTGGAAAATTTCCTTGCAAGTAGTACACAGGTAGTTACCAGGGTTGTTGCCTTTGGTAATGATTTTGTTCAGACGTGCTCTTTATTTTTGTCCCTATTCTACCTTTCGTTTGTGAAGGCTACTGCGCCAGCAACTTCGGTCTGCTGCTAGCTCTTCCCAATTTTTCATGTTCATATTCATATTCATTGCCTTTGAGTGGCGTTTTATCACATCCGTATAGCGGAGTTTCTGCCCACTAATCTGTCTGTACCCATTTTCCAATTCTCCATAAAATAAGATTTTTGGAATGTGATTATTTTCCATTCTGGCCACATGTCCAATCCACCGCAGTTGTATGGTGGCGAGTACGGCTTCTATACTGTCCATGTCGGCTCTGTTGAGTATTTCAACATTTGGTATAAGATCGTTCCATTTAATTTTCATAATTTTTCCTGTCTGAGAGTACATATTTCAAACTGCTTGGCCTAACATTCACAGGAAACATGAGCTGGAATAATTATGTTGAAAACATTGCCAGGGCCGCTGCAAAAAAGGTAGGCTCTCTCTACCGTGCTAGAAAACTACTGACACCTGGAAGTATCCTGTATCTCTATAAGGCCACAATTCGCCCATGTATGGAGTATTGTTTGTCACATCTGGGCTGGTGCATCTACTACTAGTCTCTCGCTCCTAAACAAGGTTAAAAAAAAGAGTCACCAATCTGATAGGCCCTGAACTGGCATCTAAGCTTCAGCCTCGGTCCCATCGATGAAATGTTGCGTCCCTCTGCTTGTTCTACAAGTATTTTAATGGTGAATGCTCTGACAAACTGCAGACACTTGTGTCCCCACGACATAGACACCCTCGACAAACCCGACAGGCAGCTAAATCCCACCCCATCACAGTAGAGATCCCTAGATGTAAAAGATCTTTCTACTCCAGTAGTTTCTTCCCCAGAACCGCTAGACTCTGGAATTCTATTCCAGGATCCTGCTTCCCTAACTGTACTGACATGCAGAAGTTCAAGTGTAACGTGAACCGACATCTTGCTGCCCAAATCCCTACATAGTGCCCGAGTAGTTGCTGACCCTGATAGTAGCCCCCTACACCAAAGTGGCAATGTACCTTGTTTGGGGTGAAAATGTAATTAAAAAAAAAAAAAAAAGGTGGCGTTATTTTATTGCTTCCAACCTCTTTATGTGGTCCCTGTACAATGTGTAGGTTTCTGCAGAATATAGTAGAGCAGGTGATACCACTTATTGCTTTATAATCTTTGCATGTAAGGAGTTTAGCAGCAAGATGTCCGTTCAGATTACACTTGAACTTCTGCATGTCAGTACAATTGGGAAAACAGGAACCCGGAAGGGAATTGGAAAGTCTAGTAGTTCTTGGAAAGAAGTAATTAGAGTAGAAGATTTTCTTACATCTAGGGATCTCTACTGTGTAGGGGTGGGAATTTGCTGCTTGTCGGGTTTATCGAGGAATATTTAGGGCTTGTAGTTCGTCGGAGCATTGATTATTAAAATACTTGTAGAACAGGTAGAGAGATGTAACATTTCATCGATGGGGCATAGGTTGAAGCTTTGATGACAGTTTAGGACCTATCAGCCTGGCGATTCTCTTTTGAATCTTGTCCAAGAGCAAGAGACTGGTAGCAGATGGAAATGTGACAACAATACTTCATATATGGGCGATTGGAGGCCTTGTAGAGATACACGATACTTTCAGGCGTAAGTAGCTTTCTAGCACGGTAGAGAGAGCCCACCTTCTTCGCAGCAGTCTTGGCAATGCTCTCAATTTAGCTGTTCCAGCTCATGTTCTCCATAAACGTTAAGTCGAGGAGTTTGAAAGATGTACTTTCAGGTAACGTATCTTTTATCATAGCTATTGGTGGTTGAGAAGGTTTCTTATAATCATTGAAGGAAACAAGCTTAGTCTTGGCAGCATTGAATGTGACCATCCATTTTTGTCCCCATTCTCCTACAGATTGGAGGTCATTCTCTAGTGTCTTTGCCATTTCTTGGATATGTGTTCATTTGTTTTCCCCTCGTGCCTGTTATAGAGCACTAGCGAGGGGTGCCCTTGTGTTTGGAGGTGTGTGTGGAAACTCCGGGAGTGGGGGTGGAGGTTAAAAATGTTTTGGTAGGTAAGTATGAGGATCGAACCCGAACCGTTGAGGCAAAGTTGTAAATTAAAGTGTGAAAAAACCCCCAAAAAACCTGTGACGTTAACCATTGCGCCACCGCGAGATGCTAACGGAAACACGTTTGAATTTATTTAATTACTTGGATTTGGTAGGTGCCCGTTTTAATGAGTTAATGAAGTCAAGTTCATTTACTGCGGAACGCTTTTTTTATTTTTTACTTTCCCAAGATGTTATAGGAAAAAGACTAACCCACATGCGGCGAGCGACAAATGTTGAATATTTTATCTTCCTGAAATCGAGCAAATTAAATAGACAGGCGAGCTTCGTTGTTAACTGTGAGATATTACGATTTATATGTGATACAAAAAGTTTTAAAAAGTTGTTAGGCGAGCGACCGCTTCTCTGAAAAAAGCCTTTTTGTAGACATGCAGAAAAAGCGAACACACACACATACATACATACATACATACATACATACATTTTCGCTTTTATATATATAGATGGTGTCATCAGCAAATATACCCATCTCAGAGACAATTTTATCAGGGATGTCATTTATGAATATCAGGAATAATAAAGGTCCAATGATAGACTCCTCAGGTACTCCCGCATTTATATCATATTGTTTAGATGTACGACTGTCGAGGATAACCTGGATTCTTCTCTTACTTAAGAAAGATTTAATTAATTGATTTTCTAGTTTTCCGAACGGAGCACACACACCTCGCGCATTATAATAAAAAAAAAAAAAAAAAGCAATTAAAAAAGAAACGGAGTGGGAGACTAAGAAAAAGAAAGAAGAAACTAGAAAGAATAGACGAAGAAAGAAAAACAGAAAATTCACGATAAGACAGAAAAGAAGAACTAGAACAAGCAAGAAATGGAATAAGAATACGAAATAAAAGCAAAAAAGATCGCTTTCAAAATGGACGACATTTATTTATTACTAATAAACGTGTAAGAGGATCCCCGAAAGGGAGGAGAATGAACGCTGAAAGGTGGAGTAGCTTGAGCTATGGTAAGAGGTGAGCGCACGAAGAAGGTAGGAAGAAGGGGGTGGAGCTTGGAAAATACACAAAGAGAGCCTGACAGTCCCAGTTCTTAGCGCCTCAAACTGATGTCGCTGTGGAGCAGAAGTCGACCTGTGTTATCGCAGGCTAATCAAACCGTGGGCTTTTTCTAGACTTGATGCACGGCGGCAAAGCAGGTTTGTTAATAGACGCGTGTAGGGGTAGGAGGAGCCGGGTAGGAAGTAGGGGCAATATAAAAAAAAAAAAAAAAAAAAAAAAAAAGATGGCTGCTACGTTTTTATTCACTTGCCCCTCCTCAACTCCCGACGAGGACAGGATTAGTTTTAATGTGAGGAAAGTCCAGCTCCTCAAAATGTGGCCTTTTGGATTGGATGCCACGTTAATAGCCAGATTTTCGCCGGTCTGTCATGCTTAAGCTTGAAATAGCATTTTCATGGTCTTCCACGTCAAATATTAAAGTAGTAGTTCGGCAATGTTTGGATTATCATGTTTTTTTAATAATAACCAATGAAATCAAAGAGAAAAAATAATAATAAATATACAACAGATGTAAAAGATGGCTGCTACGTTTTTATTCACTCCCGCCGAGGACATGATTAGTTTTAATGTAAGGAAAATCCAGCTCCTCAAAATGTGGCCTTTTGGATTGGATGCCACGTTTTCGCCGGTCTGTCATGCTTGAAATAGCATTTTCATAGTCTTCCACGTCAAATATTTGTTCGGCAATGTCTGGATTATCAGTTATTTAGACAAGTACTGCCTTTAAAAAAAATTTTTTTATAATAACCAATAAAACAAAAGGGATAAAATAATAATAAATATACAACAAATAAATGTTACCAAAGGCAAGATAAGTTACTCTTCTATTTACCTTAATAAGTTATTTATGTCTTAACGTATTTTAGCGCGTTTTTGCAGTGAAAACACAAGTAGCACATTTTCGTTAGTCTGTCACGGCTCTGGTTTAAAATTCAATTTTCGTTAGTCTGGCACACTTTAAGTTTAAAATTAAATTTAATTTTAAAATTCAATGTCTCTTAGTCTGTCATGCTTTATGTTTAAAATTCAATTTTCATTAGTCTCTAACGCTCTAAGTTGAAACTTCAATGTTCGTCTTCGTTAATCTATCACGCTTTAAGTTTAAAATTCAGCATTACTTAGTCTGTCACGCTTTAAGTTTGAAATTCAATTTTCGTTAGTTTGTCACGCTTTAGTTAAATTCAATTTTCGTTAGCCTGCCACGCTTTAAGTTAAATTCAATTTTCGTTAGTCTGTCACGCTTTAAGTTAAATTCAATTTTCGTTAGTCTGTCACGCTTTAAGTTAAATTCAATTTTCGTTAGTCTGTCACGCTTTAAGTTAAATTCAATTTTCGTTAGTCTGTCACGCTTAAAGTTAAATTCAATTTTCGTTAGTCTGTCACGCTTTAAGTTAAATTCAATTTTCGTTAGTCTGCCACGCTTTAAGTTAAATTCAATTTTCGTTATTCTGTCTCACTTTAAGTTTGAAATTCAATTTTCGTTAGTCTGTCACGCTTTAAGTTTTATTCAATTTTCGTTAGTCTGTCTCACTTTAAGTTTTAAATTCAATTTTCGTTAGCTTGTCAAACTGTACACTTAAAATTCTGTCACGCTTTAAGTAAATTTTTTTATTTTCGTTAGTCTGTCATGCTTTAAGCTAAATTCAATTTTCGTTAGTTTGTCTAGCTTTAATTTTCGCGTGTGCGCGATATTTTGAATTTATAATAGCATTTTCTTTTGTTTGTAACGCTTAACATGAAATTTCGTTTCTTTCTGTAAAGTTTAACTTTAAATAATACTAGCATTTCAACCCGGCTTTGGTCGGGCCCTATGTATTGTTCATAACTTTATGTGCATATGTATATATATCTATAATATAAAGCTGAACGTGTGTGTGTGTATGTGTGTGTGTGTGTGTGTGTGTGTGTGTGTGTGGTCACGAATAGGCTCCTATGGTTGACTATTATAGAAAACTGATCACATATAATGATAGATTATCGAGACACAGGAATGGGTATGTTTGATCAGGTAGAACGGTGGTTCATTAAAATTGTGGGGGTCTTCGTTCGCGCCTGGTCCACAAAGTATGGAAATAAAAAATTAAAAAAAAAAAAACGTTTACAAGTGTTTTTGATATAGAATGGAAATAGGCACAAACTTTAATAAAGACTTTTCATATCTATCTGCGTTAGTATACTTTGATAATTATGTGTCTGTTTGAAGAAATATGGTATAATAAAATCATGGGCTGTTCGTTCGCACCTGACCTCCATGTCACAAAGTTTAACAAGGTTTTTTTTAATATAGATCCACAGAATATTGTGATAAGTGTTTCAGTATGAACAGGTATGGTATAATAAATTATGAGGTTTATCTATTTTATTTTTACTTTCATCATATTTTGCTTTGGTTTTGATACCCCCAAATTCGAAGCAATCTCTTTACAACCCTCCCTTTTCATAACCTATCATATTTTCATAAATCAGAGTCCATTTACTGTAGGCTGTTTTTGAACCCAGTTAACGCGGGGTACTTTTGCTAGTATATATATATATATATATATATATATATATATATATATATATATATATATTAAAAAGTTTGATTCATGTCCAGGTAACCTCTCCATGTAAAATTTCAAGTGTTTAGACAAAAAAACTGGCGGAGTAGTTTGGTAGAGTTTTCAAAAGTCAAATCTATTGAACTTTGACCCCTTGGCAGCCAAATTTTCGGCTAAAAAACGACTAAAAGATTGCTCTCTGTCTGAATACATTTTATGTAAAATTTCAAATGTCTAGACCGGTAGAGACCGCAAAGGTCAATTTTTTCGTAACGTTCACCCCCAATTTTAACCCCTTAACATTTATTGTTTTGGGCTCAAATCAAATTAAAACGTTTGATCCATGTCCAATGAACCTATATGTAAAATTTCAAGTGTTTATACCCAAAATTGGCGGAGGAGTTTGGTAGAGCTTTCAAAGGTCAAATCGTTGAGCTTTGGCCCCTTGATAGCCACATTTCTTGCCAAAGACCGATTAAAAAGATTTTCCCAAATCTCAATACCCCTTATGTCAAATCTCGAGTCTGTAGACTGAAAATTGACAGAGTAGTTTGGTAGGGAAATGTACACACGCAGACATACAATCAGAAAGAAAATTTCACTTTTATAGATATACTAGCATTTCAGTCCGGCGTTGTCCGGGTGTTTAGATGTGTATGTTGAGCAAAAAAAAAAAAAAAAGTGGTGGTAAGAAGGCAGGCTCGAACCCGTACTGCGAAGGATGAAAAGAACGGAGAAAAACCCTGACTTTTTTGGTGTTACGAACACCGCCAAAACCGGAAATGACTTATGCTTAAATTAAGGTTCGACAATCGAAAGGAGGGGATTATTTTCAAAAATATCGGCGAAAAACCGCCCCCTTCCTATAGAAAAGTGCTCAGTTGAAGGTGAAGATATTGATGTTTTTAGCCAATTTTTCGATATTTGTCGTATGAAAAGTCGAACTTTAAAACGATACTGATCTTGTGAAAATCCGTCGCCTCGGTCGAAAATTTTAGGCAGACATGCAAACATACATACATACATGATGATTGCAACGTCTTGTCAGACGAATGCCACTCCCTCAGACACTTAAAGTCCATGAGCCCGAAAATGACTTCCATCGCCACAGGACCATTTTTATAGACAAATGCCCGAGGGAGTATCTATACGCAGATGATGTTACAGAGTCTTAGCTTTGTACGACAGCTAAGTCTCTCTCTCGATTCAAGATGTTGAGATCCAGCAACAAACAAGAGCAAGATAGCCAGCAACAAGTTAAACTGCAGACCAGCTTAATGCGGGTACTGGTCTCCCGCTTTATGGTTTTTAAAATCAGAGATTTGCTTCTCCTAGAAAGGTTGCCTTCACCACGGCTTACGGGAGTCCTCTCCACCCCGCCACACACATACATACACACAAACACACACGGTGCTAGTTGGCCGTTGACCCCCCAAAAAGGATTTATTCGCCCTTTGGAAGGTCTTGTTTTTAATCCTTCAGGGAGACTAGCCACCCTCCTCACCAAACAAGTCTGGTGGGGGAACCAGTTTAGTTGCCGGTCATGCGACCATGAGGCAGGTAGTACTAGGTTACATGGTACCAGTAGCATATAACATGACCTGACTAATAACATGCATACATACATATATACATTTATATATTGGTAACTAAAAAAATTTCGACCCAAACCGATTAAAAAGCTTGCCCTATCTCTGAATATCCTTTATGTAAAATTTCAAATGTTTAGACCAGGAATTGTCTGAGTAATTTAGTAGAAACCGCAGAGGTCAATTTTTTTTTTTAACTTTGACCTCTATTATGACCACTTAGCATTTATTGTTTTGAGCTCAAATCAAGTTATTAAGTTTGATCCATGCCCAAAGAACCTATATCTAAAATTTCAAGTGTTTAGACCTAAAATTGTCGGAGGAGTTTGGTAGACTTTTCAAAGGTCAAATCGTTGAACTCTGGCTCCTTAACAGCCAAATTTCTGGCCGAAAACGGATCACAAAGATTTTTCCAAATCTCAGTACCCTGTATCTCAAATTTCGAGTCTGTAGACTTAAAATTGACAGAGTTATTGCGTCGAGAAATGTACACAGACACACAGTCACTTTCACTTTTATAGATATATAGATAGATAGACACACGTATGTTTATACGTACGTTATCCCCTCTCAAATACATTTATTATTGTACGTACGTTATCACCTTTCATATAGAGTTATGTTGGTACGTACGTTATCACCTTTCATATAAAGTTATGACCATGCATATATTATCAGCTTTCACATATATTTATATTTTTGTACATAATGTCATTTATATACACCCTAGCGGGGGTAGCCGGCGTTGTCCGGGTGTGTGGAGGTGTAGTAAGGACCCCCGGGGGAAATTAAAAAGTATTTTTAAAAAAAGTGGTATAATAGCTGGGTTCCTTGGCGTTGCTTGGACCGAATACGGAACCTCAAAGAAGCGGGGGGGGGGGGTAAAAATGTATAGTAGAGGGGAGAAGGCGAAACACCAGTAGGCAGTTGGGGTTGGGGAGAGAAAAAAATGGTAGTAGGCAGGCGAACCCGTAATGCGAAGGAGAAAAATAAATGTGACGTGTTTACCGATGACTCCATCGTCCGACCAGAAGTCCGGAACGTGGAAATTAGGGTGAAGTCAATCAAACTGATACGCTAATTTGTAACAATGGCGACGAAAAAAAAAAAAAAAAGAAACTCACCCTACTTGTAGAAAACAGTTCAGGGTGAAGGCATTAATGTTTTTTTTGCCAATTGTTTTCGATATTTGTCGTCCGAGAGACCGATCTTTAAAATGCTACGGATCTCGTGAGGATCCGTCGCGTAATAAACTTTTCACATACGTTTTATGCATGTAAGTACGTCATAAACTTTTCAAATACATTTATATTTGTAAGCACGTCATAAGCTTCTCACATACGTGTATGTTTTTAAGTACGTTATAAAATTTTCACATAGATTTATATTTGTAAGTACGTCATAAAATTTTCATATACATTTATGGTAGCCCCCGACATCAAAGTGGCAATGTGCCTTGTTTGGGGTGAAAATGTAATAATAATAATGATAATAATAATGATAATAATAATAATAAATATATATATATGCATATATATATATATATATATATATATATATATATATATATATATATGGGCAAAAAGTTTATAAAACATGTTAAAAAACACTTTGAAAAAGAGTTAAAAACATATTTAATATGAAAAGGAAACATTTGATAAGTGGATAGTCCTTAATCCGCGGAGTTTCGAAGAAATACTTTCCTTCTCATCAGAGGGTAGAAA
Organism: Euprymna scolopes; assembly: GCF_053919585.1. NCBI lineage: Eukaryota > Metazoa > Mollusca > Cephalopoda > Sepiida > Sepiolidae > Euprymna > Euprymna scolopes. Next base: position 12,306,778 of record NC_136526.1, read on the forward strand.
TTAGCAAAATGCGGGATCAGATTTTGCATACAAAAGTATTTGAGATTATATATATATATATATATATATATATATATATATATATACACACACAAGCAAAAGTACCCGTCGTTGACTGGGTTCAAAAACAGCCTACGGAAAATGGACTCTGATTTATGAAAGTATGATAGGTTATGAAAAGGAAGGGTTGTAAAGAGATAGCTTCGAATTTGGGAGTATCAAAACCAAAGCAAAATATGATGAAAGTAAAAATAAAATAGATAAACCCCATAATTTATTGTACCATACCTGTTCACACTGAAACACTTATCACTATTTTCTGTGGATTAAATTTAAAAAACCTTGTTAAACTTTGTGACATATTTCCATTCTATGGCGGTCAGGTGCGAACGAACACCCCATAATTTTATTATACCATATTTCTTCAAACTGAAACATAATTATCAAAGTATACTTACACAGATAGATATGAAAAGTCTTTATTAAAGTTTGTGCCTATTTCCATTCTATGGAGGCCAGGCGCGAACGCAGACCCCACAAATTTATTATACCATCCCTATTTAAGTTAAAACATACTTATCAAAGTATTCTTATGTACATCTATATCAAAAACACTTGTAAACGTTTTTTTTTTTAAATTTTTAAATTTTTTATTTCCATACTTTGTGGATGAGGCGCGTACGCAGACCCCACAATTTTAATGAATCATCATTATGCCAGATCAAACATACCCATTCCTGAGTCCCGATACATCTTCTACCATCATCTATCATTATATGTGATTAGTTTTCTATAATAGTCAACCATATAGGAGCCTATTTGTGACCAGACACACACACAGACGTTCAGCTTTATATTATAGATATTCCTCATAAGATTTTGTTTTGGTTAGGCTTTTGTTTCGATTAAATCTGATGCACCCAAATCAAATGGATATTTTTTTTTTTTTGGTGGGGGGGGAGGGAGGTAATCACAACTTTATAATATTTAAGAATCGATGGAAAATCAACTCTATAATTATAGATACGAATTTTGCATAAATTAAAATATCATATTTAAGCGTATTTGACTCATAGGCTACGCTGGACGCCCCTGCTATTTTAGATAAATACTTTTGCAGCTTTATCAAACGAGCTACATAAGTGCCAGGGCGTTTCCATTTACGCTGAACATCCGCAGAATGTCAACATCAATATATTACATCAGAATGAGTCCGTTGTGATGGTTTCGCGGGTTCCACTAGTATCAATGATTTTATGTGTCATGCTTGTTTGACACAGTATTTTGGTCAGTCGATCATGAGTCAATTTCAGACAGCGTTTTGATCTTTCCTTTATTCTGTGTTGCTATTCCGTCTTTTGTTTAATGATTTCCTGTATATATTTCGCTTGTTTTTGTTCCGTCGATCTTCTTTTGATCTTTCATTTGTTGCTATTCATTTGATGTTTAATCGTGTCTTAAAGAAATTTGATCTATTTTTTCGTGTTGGATAAAGGAATTTGGAGATCGTGCACACACACACACACACACACACACAAAATGCAGCTTATCAGAGAACAAAGAAAACCCAGGTTTTACTTTGTACACACATATTGAATCTGATGGAACAAAGAAAAATATAGAAAAACTTTGTACACACATAGTAATATCTAATGGAACAATAAAAACACGTCTAATTTTCTACACACATATTGACCTCTGATGGAACAAAGAAAAATTAGGTCGGACTTTGTACACAGATATTAACATCTAACGGAACAAAGAAACCCAGGTTTTATTTTCTACACACATATTGAGCTCTGATTGCACACACAAAAAAAAAACAGGTCGGACTCTGTACACACATATTGGCTTCTGATGGAACAAAGAAAACTCAGTTCGGACTTTGTACATATTGACGTCTGATAAAACCAAAAAAACTAAGTCGAATTTTGTATACACATAAAGACGTCTTTTTGAACAAAGAAAAACCAGGTCGGAATTTGTTCATACATATTGACCTCTGATGGAACAAATAAAGAATTTGTCAATAAAAGAAAAAGGACCGACAAACACAAAAACAGAGACGGAAAGAGGCGCACGATCGTCACGTCGTTAGCTCGTCAACCCCAACCTCCAACCTTTCGCCACCCTTCCTTGACATGTTCTCCGAGCACTGACATGCAAAGTAATAAATAATTGCAGTTTTTTAATGAAATTGTCTCTGTTTTTGATGGTATTTAATAGCGTTTTTGTATTGTTTTGATTATATATACATAATACCGATAAACAGATAAATCGCTACAGAGAGAACCGACTAAATAACAATACTTGGCCTTCTGGTCTATTACAGCCGAATTCAGGGATTCATAGCGCATGTCAAAGATGTAACGGCTCGCATCAATGCCGAGCGCCCACTTTTCCTTGACGCAACATACGTTATAGACAATATAGATCCGCCGCTATCTGGGGAGAAAAAAATGTTTTTTTCCTCGCCATCCTAGCAGTAGTGAGGATGGTGACTTGGATCACCCGCCTCAAAAAGTCTACGAGGGAACATCTGTTCGAGATCTTGATCTGATTGTTTACTTTAAACATCTGCTTAAAATGAAAATCATATGCGATTGGAAGAGGTTGCGTTGAATAAGATGTGGGTACACAACACTAGTTTATGCATCACTCGAATTCGTGCTCCCTCCATTAAAGCTTGACACACGCGGTTCTGAGTACTTCGGCACCCATCTCGTAGAATAGTATAGTACTTAAAAAGACTCTTGGCTGGTGGTAGAAATGAGAACTCGTTGTTTTTTGGTACTAGTAAACCTCCAAGTTTTTTTGGTACTAGAGAACCTCCAAGTTTTTTTGTTACTAGTGAACCTCCAAGTTTTTTTGGTACTAGAGAACCTCCAAGTTTTTTTGTTACTAGTGAACCTCCAAGTTTTTTTTTTGGTACTAGTTAACCTCCAAGTTTTTTGGTACTAGAGAACCTCCAAGTTTTTTGGTACTAGTGAACCTCCAAGTTTTTGGTACTAGAGAACCTCCAAGTTTTTTTGGTACTAGAGAACCTCCAAGTTTTTTGGTACTAGAGAACCTCCAAGTTTTTTGGTACTAAAGAACCTCCAAGTTTTTTAGGTACTAGAGAACTTTTTTGGTACTAGAGAACCTCCAAGTTTTTTTGGTACTAGTGAACCTCCAAGTTTTTTTGGTACTAGAGAACCTCCAAGTTTGCCCAATCAATGCTCCCCTTTCTTTTGCCCCCGGTCTTCACCCACTTGGAGGTAATCTCCCCCCCCCCATTGTTCCAACCTGATTTTTTTCTCCACATACTCTAGTAAATAACCCTATTCTCAACTAGAAACCGTACTGTATGTTTTCGCTTCCCGGAAAAAATTGGTCGATCCAATAATTAAATTAGGGTCGGGAGATACCATACTAACACACCCCATTAGGTATTTTATTTAGTTCAATCTTTTCTTTTTCGATATTTCTTAGCTCTTCCTCACTCGTCTCCGCAAATTTTTTACAACATTCAACTTTTAGAACATCGAATTTTTACATTTAATGTTTCACATTTAACTTTTTACATTTAATTTTTTGCATTTAATTTTTTACGTTTACATTTTTACACTCATTTTTGTTACATTTACTTTTTTACATTTAAATTTTTATATTTACATTTTTACATTTAAATGTTTACATTTAAATTTTTGCATTAAAATTTTTACATTTAATTTTTTACATGTAATTGTTTACATTTAAATTTTTACATTTTAAATAATTTTGTTCATATATATTTTTACATTTAATTTTGTACGTTTAATTTTTTACATTTAATTTTTTACATTTAAATTTTTACGTTTATTTTATTTACATTTAATTTTTTACATTTACATTTTTACGTTTAATTTTTTACATTTAATTTTGTGCACTTAATTTTTTACATTTAATTTTTTACGTTTAAGCTTTTACAGTTAAATTTTTACATTTAATTTTTTACGTTTAAATTTTTTACATTTAATTTTTACATTTAATTTTTTACATTTAATTTTGTACGTTTAAATTTTTACATTTATTATTTTACATCTAAATTTTTGACATTTAATTTTTTACATTTAAATTTTGACATTTAATTTTGTAGATTTTAATTTTTACATTACCAAATTAAATTCAAAGACTTGTTTCAATGAACGTTTTTTCTGATTTTGCTTTAAAAATATATACACACACACGCACGTGCGCGCGCATATACATAATTTTTATAAAAACGTTTCAGGAATTTATTAAGCAGGTTTAACTCCACGGTGTGAATGCGGTATTATGGTGAATGGTGCCAGCCAAGAGTATTCTTCAAAGTTTTATAAATCTTTTAGAAAGACGCTGCACACCCTCTCCCAAATTTCTTATAAGTTTCATGGCTTAGTTTCTTGTATGTTATTTTTCATTTTTTTTTTTTGTTATAACTTAATTTGTAAAGTTCATGCAATAAACTATATAAACAAGATCACAGTGTAGTATCTGTTTTGATGCTACACTTCACCTTTTCTGTTCTATGCCAGTGGAGGAGAAATCCTTCATGACTGAAACAATTTTTTATTTTTGTCCCTATCCAGAGTGTCCTTTTTGGGGGGAGCTGGATTTTCCCCACATTGAAAAAACGACCTTGGTGTCTAACTCTGTCTTCGGGGGGGGGGCAGGTAAATAGGAAAAATCGTCATATTGTGACCTTCAAATTCTTTTGATTTGAGCCGTCATTCAATTAACTTTATTTTATTCATCTTGAAGGTCTATCTGATTTTCATATTCTTTCTCTTTATCGTATTCCTTTGTGTCTTTTTTTTTTTTACTTCAATTTTACTATTTTTACTTTTTAACTACACGCTTTGATCGCTCATCTTGATCAATTATCTATTCAGTCTCCGATTACATTGCGATCATTTTTGATCTGACCTTCTTTTTGATTTTAGCCTAATTTTCTCTTTTGATTGTTTTCTTTTATTCTTTATCTTATCCTTAGCGTTTATTGTGTTAAAAAAAAAAAAAACTTTTATGTTCTCTAGTTTGTTTTGAGCTTTCCTTTCCATTCAAGACACTTTCTATGTCGTTTTGATCTTCGATTTCTTTTACATATTGATCTTCATTCTTTCATCTTTCGTTTTGATCTTACCGTTTGCCTTTTTATATTATCTTTTAATTTATTTTGTTCTTCACTCTTCTCTCTCCTCTAATTTCACTGTATATTTAGCCAACCATTTCTTCGTATTGAACATATTTCTTTATCCGTTTGATCCACATTCTTTCTATTTTTGATCTTCGATTTCTTTTTAATTTGATCTTTTTACGTCTTTTATTTAGATCTTCTATTATTATATAATTATTAATGTATTTCATTTTCATTTGATTGAGATTTTTTTAAATCTATTTTTACCGTTGATTTGATCACCAGTTTCTCTTTTGTTCAATTTGATCTTCGATTTTCTTTACAAGTTTTGAATTTTCATTTTATTTTACTATATGGCCATATTTTTATTTACTCTGTCAGTTTGATCATCTGTTCGTATATTTCGTTACTTTTTATTTCTTTCACTTTGAGCTTTGCTTACTTTTTTTAAAATGTTATTTTAATATTTCATATTCATTCCTTGTATTTTGATCTTCCATTTAAAATTTGAGCGGAGATTCAATTCTTTATTTTTATCCTACGGTCGCTATTCCATCATTTTCTTTTCATTTCTTTTTTTCTCTTTTTATTTTTATGTTTCTTTCGACTTGATCAAATGATTTTTACTATTCGGTCTTTGTTCTGAACCGCTTATTAGTGGGGCAGGTTATCTCAATATTCCATAAGAATCTTTCACTTAGTGATACAAGCACCAAAATCGGCACAAATGACGTTCAGAAAATACATTTTAAGAAAAGAACGTTAGCCATCAGAAAATTCAAGATGGCTACCAGTTTTCAATATCGCTGCAGAAACAAACCTGATAAATGTTGGTGCTTGTATCACCAAGTGAAAGATTGTTTCAGCAATCCGCCCCTACATTTTTTTCCTACTTCTTTTTAGACAACAAGACGACACGGTCACTCATAAAATGGCGACGACAAAAAACAGCTGCGTTGAAAAGAATAAAAAGAGCACGTAGAAATACCCTGTGTATGTATGTAGAATAATATTTTTATTTTATTTGGTTCATTGATCACGCAGGAGTGAATACACTGATAAAAAAAAATACAAAAAAAAAACAACAAAAAAAAAACAAATAAAAGACTGGTTTTATATATCAAACAAAAAGATTTAAATCGAACTTTCCGTAATTTTAAGACATCTTTCAATATAAGAAAAACTAGCAAGCTGCCCAGAGTTGCCCGGTCGGAAGATACGCTTAAATATGATATTTTTATTCATGCAGATTTCGTATTTATTATTATAGAGACAATTGCCTATCGATTATTATATTAAACCTAATATATATTAGCGAGATTAAAACTAATGTGGGAGTACCAAATTGGTTAAAGTGAAAATTATTCGCAACTCGCATTTAGGTAAAAATGCACTTTCGCAAATAATTGAATTCATTCAAAAACGTATCGCAAAAACAAAAACAAATAACATCTACATAAATCGCGATATATCCTAACTGTCGGCGAGATGGACCAACAGATAAAGAGGTCAGGATTTCGAATCTCGCTAGATTCAGCCACTCTAATGAGTCGTAGACGACAAAACACGTGTCAGTGGATAATTATATTTTAAAAACAATATATATATTTTCAGAATGTGGGAGAGAATATATAATTATTTCCGGCGTCAGACAACATTGCAGCCAGCAAGAGCCATGAAAGCCAACAAACCGGAAGTCCAAGACTCGAGTTTCGCCCTCATTTGGGCTCATCAGTTAGACTAAGGATTCGAAACCCGAGCCTCTTGCATGCGAGGAAACCACTCTACTAACTGAGCAAACCCGCCGCACACAAGAAAGTCTTATTAACTATCATAGATCAAGCAAACCGTAAGGAAATCCGACAGTAGAATGCACCTACCTTCGTCTCGAACAAGGGATGTGATCATCGCAATCAGCCTTAACCCAAGTCGATGTCTCACGAGTAGGATTTTATACTCGCTAGGGATGTCATCACGACAAGCTAATCCTAACGAGCTGTAAGTATTTTCAGAATGTGTGAGAATATATAATTATTTCCACTACCAGACAAGGTCGCAGCTCACAAGAGCCACGAAAGCCAACAAACCAGAAGTACAAGACTCGAGTTTCGCTCTCATTTGGGCTCATCAGTTAGACACATCCGAACTCAGGATTCGAAACCCGAGCCTCTTGCACTCTACCAACTGAGCAAACGCGCCCCACACAAGAAAAACTTATTAACTATCATAGATCAAGCAAACCGCAATAGATTTCATAGAAGCAAAGATATGAGAATTTTAATATTCAATTTGGCTACGACTATATATATATATATATATATATATATATATATATATATATATAATGCGGGCATGAAAAGTAATATGGTTAAGATAAAGAAAAGTAAAAGTTTTTAATAAAGTACATACATATATCGGCGCTACTTCAACATTAATTAAGAAAAGAATATCAAACCACATTTCTTCTTTTAACAACCATTATTCTAATAATAACCAAGGAACTTCTCTAACCACTTTAATTAAAAAACTTAATTCTTCAACATTGTACACAACTCTTTCAAATACCCACACAGATATAGTTTTATTTTCAATAAAAATTCAATCAGGATTTCTTATTCAACAATGCCTAATTTAGCACAAAGAATCTTAACATCTAATAACAAAAAAATTAAATCAGCCCCAAAAATCCCTTTCCCAATTAAACCCAAAACTAACTGTAATTGTAATAACAAACATCTTTGCCCACTCAATAATGATTGCATCCATAAAGATGTTATATATTCTTGCACTATTACTGAACTCCAACGCAATCCTCCCATAACAGACACTAATATTTCGTCTTCAAGTTATTCTTCTTCCCATGCTCCATCTGATATAGTTACTAATCCAATACA
>NC_136526.1:12319808-12369808 GCF_053919585.1 Euprymna scolopes
GACGGACCAATAAAGCAATATTTCATAAGTAAGCCAAATCATATGTTTTGTTCATGGGTCGACATCTATGCAAACGACAGTATTATCTATGGCAACATTTCAAAGGCCGACAAAGACCTGGATCTTTTTTGAATCTATCTCCTCTGATCTGGAACGTGTGGTACAGTGGGGTTAAGAAATAGGTAGTTATTTTTAATGCATCTCGATCGAAACAAAACTTCTATCTTTTCACCATCAATGCTCATGGCCCCCACTTTGCCCCAGTTGAAATGGAGGGCTTCCGTTTGGATTTGGTTTGATTGTTTTGTTTTACAGCATATCAACGCTTTTCGGGTTATTTAATGCCGAATCCAGTACTTTCGGAAATAGTATTCATGCTGCATCCAGTTATTTTGTAGAAGTTTTTTATTCTTCAATATCTTTGTATCTTCAATCGCTAGTTTGTAGTGTTTGGTTTGGTTGTTTTGTAGAAGATTTTATCGTTTTTGTTCCCTATCCTGCAGAACATGTGTGAGTTTTGCAATGGGAGAGGGAAAAAGGGTTACATGTATTAATGGTACATTTTAAGTTAGGAAACCATTCAGGAAGTTGGGGAGATAGAAAGAGAAAGAGAGAATGCGAAGAAGGAAAAAAGGGGGGGAAAAGGTGGGTTGTTGTTTTTGTTTTGGGTTTTGCAGAACATAATTAAATTTTACAAAAGAAAGTAAAAAAAAAAAAGAACCAATGTTAGGTTATTTTGTCTCAGGCAGACAATATCTTCAGACAGCCTGATCTGGTAGCACCAGCTCTTGTCTTGAAGAAGTACCCACAAATTTCAGAGACTGACCTTTGCGCCTAACCTTAAATGGAAGACCTACATCAGATCCGTTGCTAAAATCACTGGAATAAAAATTTGCATCATTCTATCGCTCCAGAAAGTATCTCACTCTTGATGCAATCCTCTTCCTGCACGAAAATAAAATACCTCTTAAGATGGGGTACCGTTGCCACATTTGGGGTAGAACTCCTACTGCCATTAACCTTGACACGTTGATGCGCGTATGCTTTGGGACCCATGGATGGGACATTTTGTTATAATGGTGACGCGGTTGACGTGATCTTTTGCAAGGTTTTGTTGACAAACAGGACTGACCGTTGATTTTTTTTTATTATGAAATGTAGCAGTATGAATGGTTTTTTTTTTAAATATGGTTTATTGTGATTTTTTTTTTTTTAATTATTTTTGGTGATATTTTGTTGGGATAGTGAAGGTGATGCAGTCGGCCCCAAAATTTGCTGACGTGAACAATTTGGGGCGAACACAAAAGTCTCATTTCACCAAAATAAAAGTTTTGTTGTTGGAATATTTATTCTGGGGAGATGACACTTTTGTGCTCGTTGTCAGGGCACCCATGCAAGGGTGCGGAAAAAAAATCGAACCTTGAGGCTACCACGGTGAAAAACAAACAAACAAAAAATAGACACAACGGAAAAAAGAAGGAATGGTTCTAAAAAAATTTGATTGGACACTAGACATAATGAAGAAAAGATAAAGAAAAAAAAAGATTTAAAAAAAAAAGACAAAAGAAGAATAGCCCAACGTTTTACGAAAGAAAAACACATACAAACATGTTAAAGAACGAACAATCAACTGTATTTTGTATATTTAGTTATTTGCGAGAACAAAGACAATCGTTCTGCGTTCCTAATATTTCAATATCTATTATCTTTTAAAACTTGCCTACTCGGTTCGATTCTAGCCTTTTCCTAATATCATTTTCAAACTTATCTAGTTTTTCTTTCTTTCTTACTGGAGTCTGCCTCTTTTCACAACAGATTACGAGTACCTTTTCCTGCTTTGACAGGTTACAAAACACTCTACGAAATCAAGTAGACGAACACCATTTCGCCTCTTCTTTCTCACAGAAGAGACGTTACGAGTCTGTCTCTGCGTTATCGTTATTTTTATGGCAGATACTCGACTGAGCCCCAATCTGTGACCCCTTCCTTGTTAAACGTTCACAACAAAAACCTGCCTTACTGCAATAACCACCGCCAACTTCTCTCACTCTTTATCTGTACTTAGAACTAAACGAAAATTCCATGAGCAGAGTTTCTCACCTAGAACAGTCTGTCTATGGAACTCGATGCAGTGTGTCTGCTTCCAGGCCAACTATAACATGTTCATCAAATATAACATGTTCGTCTTCAAATCTAATGTAAATAAATTTTTATTGAGCCATCCTCTTAGAAAATCTAGTCCTATCCAAGTTCAACAATGACTGATCACGTTGTTTCACTTTCTATCTTAACACATATCCTGGAGTGGCCACTGGAACTTGATAAGTCGTGACCCCAAAGTAAAAAAAAAAGCCTAGCAGACCAAAAATATACTAATATAAATTAAGCATGACAGACCAAAATATGTCATTTAAAAATTAAGCATGACAAACCAAAAATGTTATTTTAGATTATGTAATGTGAATAAACATCTTGCTCATCTCTTACATGGTTCGCTGTAGATGTTGGCGTCCTTCCGTCTAGACAGACGATGGAAAATCGCTACTGCGACTAAGCAGACCGATACGAGAGCGGTAGATTCTGTTGCACTTCCCGCAGGGATACCCTCTGTCATGCTCTGCCGATGCTGCTGCTGATGCTGGCCTTTTGCGCCTGCCTCTCTTCTCCTTCCACTGTTCATCTCTTCTATCCTCGCTCAGCCGGACACATTTCTGGAATTTGGCCCTCCAGGAGTCACGGTCCGCTGCACAGAATTTAAGGTCAACAGGGTTGATGTTGCCAGATTTTAAGTCCCTTTTTCACACATCCTTAAATCTGAGGAATGGTCTACTGATTGGTCTACTGCCAGCTAAGAGCTCGCCATACATATATAGATTAGAACACCATTAATTCTTTCATTTCTTCCTCTGTGTACCTATAATAAACGAATTACGAATTTTCTTGCTACGATTTTTTAAAATCTCAGTTTGCAGCATGTGTAGAAAAATGTGATGCAAATGCGGATAAATTAATTCATTCATAGTTATATTATTTTTATGTACTTTTTTTTTTAGTTTACATTACCGGTTGTCGATAGAGCTCGATTTAATTCAGATGTAAGTTAGAAAAGTTATGTTATTTTTATGCTTTTTTTTTTAGTTTACATTACAGGTTGTCCACCTACGAACTACCTGGCAAATATACCCAGTGAACCAAGAGCAAGGGAGATAAAAACAATTGCAATTAAAGAGATGGTTAGAATCTCAAAAAGATCTCTAGATTAGAATGTCTGAAACAGAGGATGAATGTTTGGCACCAGCTAGGATGTCTCATCCCCAGCTAGAAAGCAAATGATGAAAATAAATTGGAAAGCACAGAATAGTTGATGAAAAGATGCCAGTCCGTCTGATAGGCCGAGTAGAAAGAAATCTAAAATCTAATTGAAAGTAAAGCGTGTGTATATATATATGTGTGTGTGTGTATATATGTGGGTGTGTGTGTATATGTTTATATATATATGTGTGTGTGTGTGTGTATATGTTTATGTATATATATATATATATGTGTGTGTGTATATGTTTATGTATATATATATATATGTGTGTGTGTATATGTTTATGTATATATATATATATGTGTGTGTGTATATGTTTATGTATATATATATATATATGTGTGTGTATATGTTTATGTATATATATATATATGTGTGTATGTTTATGTATATATATATATATATATGTGTGTGTGTATATGTTTATGTATATATATATATATATGTGTGTGTATATGTTTATGTATATATATATATATATGTGTGTGTATATGTTTATGTATATATATATATATATATGTATATATATATATATATATATATATATATATATATAATGGTAAAACTACCTTGTCTTCCAGCGTGAATCTCATGTTATTATATCTGATAATATACTCGGCTAGTATGGTTACGTAGGAAGACATTTAAGCCCTGATAAAAAAAAAACTTTAGCTGAACGCCTACATGTAGAACATGGAAATCCACTAGTTATGCTAAACCAACAAAGATATCAAGCCTTCTAGGATTTGCAGCAGACATAGACCAAGACAGGAAAGGGAGATAAGTGACATGAGATTACCAAATATATACATGCACGCACAGACACACACTCACATCTTTATATCTATAAAAGTGAAATTGTCTTTCTTTAAAAATTGTAATGCTGGGTATGGGGCAATCAAACCGGCTGCCAACATTCCCCTGCTTTTTATTGAAACCAACCGAGAGCTCTTTTTAGTATCCTTGTTGTTCCCTTAAGTGCAATTGTCTGGATCTCTTTTGCACTTGGTTTACCAGGAATATTAGTTAGGCAGGACTTCAGGTTCTTCTTCATAAGCCCTGTGGCACCTATAATAACTGGTATGATTGATATCTCCTTAAGATTCCAGTTTCTTTTCATATCATACATGAGACCTTGATATTTGGTCTGTTTCTCCCTTTTAGCTCTGTTCAGTCCTCCATCATTAGGAACACTCACTTCAACCAAGGTTGCAACTCTCTCTGACTTATTCCATACTAGCGGGGGTACCCGGCGTTGCCCGAGTGTTTGTTTCCGGGATGGGGGGGGGGAGTTTTAAAAAATGTTATGGTAGGTAAGTAGGAAGGATCAAACCCGGAGTCATGAGTAAAAGTAGGAAAATAAAGTGTGAAAAAAAAAAAAACATCTGCAACGTTAACAGTTCGGCCACCAAGAAAAGTCCATTCCAGTTGTTTAAAAAAAAACGACTACGGTAGGTCGGCGCGAACGTGAAAATATAATGTGAATTGTCCAGCACGCTAACCACTACGCCACAGAGCACTGCAGCTTAGTTTAGTGATTTTAAATAACTTCACATGAAAGAACTACGAAGCCAAACTGGTGTTCTCTTCTCAACTGTTCCTTGTGAACGATCCCCAAACAGTCTTAAGTGGTGGCAGGGGGAGGAGGAATTTATAAGAGAGAAAATATTTTACCACTTCCATTGATCTTAACCGATTTTGTCCGTGACTTCTCAGTAGAAAAAGTATAGAAATCTAAGATTATCGAGGAATTTGAGAAATAATAAGCCTATAACACACCTCAGATATTGTTCTGCCGTTTGGGCATATTATATTTGCATGAAATATCTTGATTTTTAATCCTATTAATGTCAAAATCCGACGGGAAAAAATGAGTTCATTTTATTTATATAGAGATCACTATGTCAGGTTTAAGAGCAACATTTTCAAGGTAGGTGGCTGTAGGGATTACATGGTTGTAATGTATAGTATATAAGTCATTCCTACTATTCTTTCAGGTTGATGTTCCCAGGACTTGCTGCTATACTTGATGTTTAATTTTTTACAAATTCTCTGTTTGTATGTGTATGTCTGTATGTGTACATTTCCCTACCAAATAACTCTGTCAATTTCACATAAGGAGTATTGAGATTTCACATAAGGAGTATTGAGATTTCACATAAGGAGTATTGAGATTTGACATAAGGAGTATTGAGATTTGGCAAACTCTTTTTAATCGGTTTTCGGCCAGAAATTTGGCTGTCAAAGGGGTAAAAATCCAACGATTTGACCTGTGAAAACTCTACCAACTCCTCCGCCAATTTGAAATTTTAGATGTAGGTTACTCAGACATGGATCAAACTTTTAAATTTTATTTGGGCCCAAAACAATAAATGTTAAGGGGTCAAAATTGGGCTCAAATTTTTTAAAAATTGACCTCTGCGGTCTCTACCAAATTACTCAGCTAATTTCTGGTCTAAGCATTTGAAATTTTACATAAAGGGTATTTAGAGATAAGGCAAGCGTTTTAATCACTTTGGGTCGAAAATTTGAGCTGCCAAGCGGTCAAAATTAACAAGATTTTGGCCTTTGTGATGTCTAGCAAACTACTCAGCCAATTTTGAAATATATTTGAAATTTATGCATAAAGGGTATTCAGATATGCAGCAAGCATTTTAATCAGTTTGGGGGCGAAATTTTGGCTGCCAAGAGATCAAAATTGAAAGAGTTGACATTTGCAGACTCTACCAAACTCCTCCGCCTATTTTGGGTCTAAAAGCTTGAAATCTTAGATGAAGGTTACCTGTACATATGAGTCAAACCTTTTAATATATATATATATAAAGTTTTGAACAGTTCATAGGGCCCGGGCAAAGCTGGGCTGAACTGCTAGAAAACAAAATATGCAAAATGATGCTCAGATGAGCATTGTCTGCAGATACGAGGGGCGTGCAATAAGTAATGCCCCTGACCCACTTCCAGTTGTCTGATCTAGCTGAAATTTTTCATGTGCAATGATTTATATCTCTACGGGTTATGTGGCAAATTACAACTCTGAACTAATTGTGGTTTCGGTTTTACAGGTGTTTGAACTGAGTCAGGTGTGAAATGGAGCCTGTTGAATGTCGAGCAGTGATCCGGTTTTTGTATTTGAAAGGATGCACACCACAGGAGACTTCTGATGAAATGAAAGAAACTTATCGTGATAATGCCCCATCATATGACCTTGTAAAGCGCTGGCATCGTGAATTCAAACATGACCGGAAGTCTGTGGAAACAGCTCCCAGACCTGGTCGCCCCCTTCTGCCATTGATGAGGCATCTGTCCATCAAGTTGAGGCTGCCATTTTGGAAGATCGGCGCATTACTATTCGCCAAATAGCCCAAGATGTCAAGATTACTACAGGGTCTGTGGAAACTATCATTCATGACCATTTGCATATGCATAAGGTGTCTGCCAGATGGATTCCCATGTTGCTTAAATCATTCCAGAAGCGAGAATGCTTCGAGTTCTCGAGAATTAATTTGGAGATGGGCCAAGAAGATGAGTCAAAGTTTTTCAAAAGACTGATTACACAGGATGAAACCTAGGTCCATCACTATAATCCAGAGATCAAAGCCCAGTCAATGCAGTGGAAGCACTTGGGCAAACCACCTCCAAAGGAGACAAGGGTGCAACCCTCCACTGGCAAGGTCATGCTTCTTCAAGGTCAGTCTTCTGGGACCAGGACGGAGTAGTGATGACAGATTTCCTGGCAAAGGGTACCACAATTACAGGAGCCTATTATGCTTCACTTTTGAGGAAATTAAGGGAAGCTATCAAAATCAAGAGGCGGGGCAAGATCAGCAAATGTACCCTCCTCCTGCAGGACAACGCTCTGGTCCACAACTTGCATGTTGCCAGATCAGAAGCACGGGCGTGTGGTTATGAAATCCCCCCCATCCTCCCTACTCTCCTGACCTTGCATCTTCTGATTTTCACCTCTTCCCAGCCATGAAGTTGTTTTTGAAAGGAAAGCGTTTCCCAGATGATGCAGCCTTGATTTCTGAAGTCACATCGTGGTTGGAGTGTAGCAAGATTCCAGGCGATACCAAATGGTCTTGCTTTACAAATAGAGGAAGAGAAGGTAGGAGAGGGCGTGTGATATTTGATCAAGGAAAAAAAAAAGAAAAATGTCCCTGGGACAGGAGGGGAGGAGGATAGTAGATAATAATTGTTTTTAAGCGGTTTTAATTTCCATTTTGTTCTTATGTAGCGATAAGAAGAGGCAAAAATGTCCATAAGAAATAAAATATTTCAATGGAAAAAAAATAATAAATATGATAATGAGATTCTTGAGTTTGACAGAAAAACAATACAGGATCGTTTTCTGGTTGAGTTTAGAAAGAACAGATCAAATATTTTGGAAACAATGACTTGGGTTCAAAACGTCTGCTTTGGTGTTTGGGAGATGTTGCTATTTGGGTCCACCTGTTGTATTTAACTACCAGGCCACCAAGCCAGTGATAAGTTGGTTGGACAGATAGATAAATAAATTTGAACCTGGGGAGAGATATGGTCACGAAAGAGAGGGAGGAGGTTCACAAGAGAAGAGAAAATGAAGGGAATGTAGAGTGGGGGAATGTAGAGAGAAGTTCACGAGAGAAGAAAAAGAATATAAGATAATGGGATAGAGAAAAAAAGACGTTCAGAGGAAAAAAAAGGAAAAGTGGTCTTCAATGTGACAGTGGGGAAGAGGCCAGTTTTATAAAAACGATTGGCTTTTTAGAATTAGAGTCTTTTTACTGGCTGGCATCGAGACGTCCACATTGCTCTCACCCCGCCTGGGGTGGGGGCAGAAACCCTCATAAGAGCTAAGTTGAAAAGCTCTTGTTCTTAGCTGGGAAATTAATTAGAGGAACTTAAGTTATATAATCTGCATCACGAAGCTCGGATCAAAGAACTCGACTTTAAACAAGTGTAAAATGATTTATAAATAATTATTTTGTTTAGTTTATATAAAAATGACCCAGAGTTTTTCTTTGTTTCTCGATTGCCGGCCTGAATGAAGATGCAGTTTATTTCAGGTATGATGAAAGAGATAGACTGGATCCAGCACGAAGCCAGAGTGACGGCCGAAGTCGACAATATTGCCACACGGACTTAGGGTCATGCACATTTCACGTGCCCTGAGCAACAGAGAGATATTTTCCAGTAACCAGTGAGAGTCTGGTCACGATTGAGGGGTCCACCACTAGACAAGTAAGAATGTAGCCCTGCTGGGTTGCATCTATGGTCCTGTGAGCCGGGAGTGATGAACACGGCCAAGAGTACATCACAAGTATGCTCCCGTGAACCAAGTTAGCGACGGATGCGACCCGGCCCCGGACAACGGAGGGGGTTAGGGTTATAGGAGGACCATCTGGGATGTTCTACAAAAACGGTCTCCAGAGCTGCATCAAACGATGGGAGAAATGCATAACTCTGGGTGGTTCCTATGTAGAGAAAGACTAAAGACTAATAACTGCGCCAAGATTCGTTGCTCTACTGCTATGGGAAGTGGGTCAGGGGCACTACTTATTGCACACCCCCCGTAGCGGTTTCAATCCAACCCAAAAGCAGAAGATTAGTTGTCCCAAAACATATTGAAATGACAATAGCCAGGGAAGGCAGAAATTACCGAGGATACAATTAAGAGACTCAGCATTCTAATCCCATCACGGTTAACCACCTGACGAAGTCCAGAGTAAGAGTTGATTGAAACGTCATACGGTATCAACGACTATGAAGATGAATAATAATGAATAAAGAAATAAAGAAATAAACTATTTGTTGCGAGTTTTTCGTTTACGATTTTAATATTCTTGACTATTGCACACTTTACGAGTTAAAAATTAATGTGGTAGAAGGTAGGCTCAAACCCTACTGCAAAGGAGGAAAAGAACGTAGAAAAAAAACCAACAAAATCATGTCTTTGCTGTTGTGTCCATCGCCAAACCAGAAGTGGCGATGGTTAAAATTAAGGCTAGTAATAAAAAGAGGGGATGACTTTCGAAAATATCGTTGAAAAAGCGCCCCCCCCTCCTTGTAGAAAAGTGCCCAGTTGAGTGTGAAGGAATTAATGTTTTTAACCAATTTTTCGATATTTGTCCGAAGGTCGAGCTTTAAAAAGATACAGATCTTGTGAAAATCCGTCGTCTCTGTCGAAAGTTTTAGGCAGACATGCAAACATGCATACATACATTTAAACAGACAGGTGGGATTTATATTATAAATATAACAAATAAAATTATCTTGTAGTTAATTGTCTTCCTAGGAAATCAGAGTTTCTTTTGTTTGTTTTTTTACAAGTAAGTCACTAATTGTATAGGCCCGAAGGTCACTAGAGGATAAGGCTTAATGAATGTACGGTGGTTACAGCTTAGTAATCGTTAATTGGTGAAAATCTAATTTATAAAACTATGTCTGTCTGTTTGTCTGTCTCCATATTTTCAGACTCTACCTTTTTCGAAACTAAAAGTCGTAAAATGGCACTAGGGCCCTAAAATGATTGTATTTTTTATCAACAGTTCTTTTATGGGTCTTTAACCGGTTACAACTGTTTTTAAACAATGGAGTTTTTAAACCCCATGCCCAGGACAGTAAAGACAGGTTTGGATAATGATCGTGGCCACACAAAATATTGAGAGTTGACATGTTGTATATAAATATTGACAACGTTTCGTAAGGGGTGTACTCACTTTTGTTGCCAGGGATTTAGCTTTTAATGGCTATATTTGGAGTTATTCTGGGGGAAAATAAACTAACTCTGTTATGAATATGCTGCAGACGGACTACTTTTTATTGTGCCAAAAAATAAAAATTTCCAATGTTGTCCCAATGAAGAGACATACTTAAATATTTGAAGAAATGGGAAGGGTTTAATCGCTTTTGTGATACTATATATATATACATTACACGCTCCGCAAACGACCGTCAGTATAACCTACTTGTGAGACATCAGCTTGGGGTTATTAGCTGGTTGGATGACCGCGTCCCTTGTTGAGACGAAGTAGGTTCATTTCACAATCGGATTTCGGCGCGGCTTGCTTGATCTGTGTTAGTTAATAGAAATTCTTGTGTGCGGGACGTTTGCTCAGTTGGTAGAGTGCTTGCCTTGCATGCAAGAGGCTCGGGTTTCGAATCCTGAGTTCGGATGTGTCTAACTGATGAGCCCAAATGAGGGCGAAACTCGAGTCTTGGACTTCCGGTTCTTTGACTGTCATGGCTCTTGTGGGCTGCGACGTTGTTTGGCTGTGGAATTTATTATATACTATCTCTCACATTCTGAAAATCATATATATATATATTCATTATATATATATATATATATATATATATATATATATAATGAACAAATGATTAATAAAACATGTTAAAAGACATCTTGAAAAAGAGTTAAAAACATTTACTTTTAAAAAGGAAACACTAAATAAGTGGATCGTCCTTAATCCGCGAAGTTTCGAAGAAATACTTTCCTTCTCATCAGAGGCTAGGATTAGCAAAATGCAGGATCGGATTTTGCTTGCAAAAGTATTAAATGAAACTACAATTAAGTCATAGATCTTACTTGATAAAAAAAAGTGAAGCAGAGGGAGTAGGGTGAATAAAAAAGTGATTTCACGTGAATGGATAGTCTAGTGAAGGGTAAAATATCCAATGACGGCAAAATATGCAGAATCCAAGAAAGTTAGTTAAATTTCTATTCGCAAAAGTAAAATCCAATTTACTACAATAATTACATACCTGCAGACATTAGTGTTTCATTCTTACGGAAATCTTCAGTGGAGGGTGTCACGATTAATACCACTTCGATAGATCCGAACCCGGCAACACAAGCCATCTCTGGCTTGATTAGCAAAGACCGTATCAATTCGGCTAGCATTAACTGCGTGAAATAACGTTGAATTTAAACATTTTTATTTTTAAATGTTTTTTACCTCAGTCACAGTTATCTAATCATTATATGATGATCCATGCATAAGAGCTAAATTGACCAACTTAAGTCAACTTCAAGTGCTACACGATAAGAAACGAGTTTCTTAAAGGGGCTGTCATAATTATTTACTTTAATAATTAAATACCTACGAACACTAGTGTTTCATCCTTTCGAGAATCTCCCGGTTTCACGATTAATACCAGTCAATAGATCCGAACCCGCATATCGGTGTGTATATATGTGTATACTTATTTTTGATTTCATTAATCATCACTGATAATTATATATATATTATGACAAAGCTCTCTCTGATTCTCTCTCCTCTGATCTTTAGCGCGTGGTACAGTGGGGGAAAAGGTGGCTGGTTACTTTTAATGCATCTAAAACCAAGTTCCTATCTTTACATCATCAACGCTCTGTTCCTCATCTGGCATCAATTGAAATGGATGGCTCTCGTCTTGGGGAGGCTTCATGTTTTGACAAGCTCCTGGGTTTGACTTTTACTCCTGATCTGAAATGGAAGACTTATATCAAATCTGTTACCCAGGCCGCTGGGAAAATGGTGGGATTCTTCTACCGCTTCAGAAGATATCTCACTACTGATGCAATTCTCTATCTCTATAAAAGCCAAGTATGTCCAAACATGGAGTACTGCTGCCCCATCTGGGCTGGAGTTTCTAAAAACAGCCTATCCTGCTTTGACAAAGTACAAAATAGACTTCGTGGCTTAGTGGGGGATGCCCTTTTCTCTTCCCTGCAACCTCCCTCCCACAGAAGAGACGTTGCGAGCCTGTCGCTTTATCGTTACTTCCATGGCATGTGCTCGTCCAGCTCCAATCTCTGGTCCCCCTCGCCAATCCTTCATGATAAACACCCGTCTAGCTAAAACCACTGTCAGTAATTTCCCCCACTCTTTATCTGTGCCTAAATCAAAACGTAGATTCCATGAACAAAGCTTCTTTCTGAGAAGTGTACGTCTGTGGAACTCTCTTCTATTTGCCTGTTTCTCACCTGACTACAACTTGAATTTGTTTATGTTGGACTTGAAGACATCCATGATTAATCGCCCCCTTAAATAAGACACTTTATCAAATCTCCAATACCAACTATTACTACGATATTATCCCATTGATTATTGTACACAAAATAACCCTTATCCCTAAGTGGCTTCCGGGCCTTGATAAGTGGTGATTCCCCCATGTAATATATATATATATATATATACACACAGACATTACACGCTCCGCAAACGACCGTCAGTATAAGCAATTAAGTATTCCTAGATCTTCAATATTTTTAATCAAAAGAGACAAGCTTTAATTTGGAACCAAAGTTCGTATATGTCTATATCTATATATACGTATACCTCTCTGCATGTGCTTATATACATATATATGTTTGTTTGTAAATAAACAAACAGGTCGAGCACTGTATGGGCGAGTGTCTATATAAATGGTCATTTGGTGAGGTGGTTTAGGGGCACCGATCCAACGGATCGAAGGTTAGAAATGTTGACTATCAACATAGAGGGTTGTAGGTTCAATCTCGTACAACGGATGTGTGCTAGCCTAACTGCACTGATGAGCTGTGACACATCGAAACAGTACTGTGTTTGGATGACTAATATATATATATATATATATATATATAGAGAGAGAGAGAGAGAGAGAGAGAGAGAGAGAGAGAGATTTAAACACAGATTGAGAGTGGGGGAAATTTTTGATAGTGGTGGCGCATAAGTCATATTTTTTAAAACTTTTTAAACTATTACTGTATATTGGATCTATATATATATATATGTGTGTGTGTGTGTGTGTGTGTGTGTGTGTGTGTGTGTGTGTGTGTGTGTGTGTGTGTGTGTGACTCGTGCGCCACCATCAATAATCGAAACCAAAACATTCAGCTTACGTTACTTTTTTCTTTGACATTAATGTCTGAGCTATGGAGACATGTTTGCTGCAAGGCTAAAATATAAGCATGAAATTCCATTTCTTTAATTTTCACTTTTGAATCGTATTTCCTAGGCTAAAACGTTAATATAGAGTTTTGCATTGTTTGAATACCCCATATACTAAGTTTCATTTCTGTAGACCAAAAACTTGCAAAGGAGCTTGGTAGACATTTTTTAAAGAAAAATATATATACGTATGCATAAATATATATATATATATATATATATATATATATATATATATATATAAAGAGTTTTGTGTTTACTGTAACCTTTTTACGCAATTACGCAAGTATAAATCATGTAGAATATCTGCATGAATATAATTACACGTAATAGTTAACTAAAAGATGGTCCTCCCATAAGAAAGCCGAAAAAAACTAATAAAGAATTAATTAAAATGAATGTTCAAAAGAATATGCAAATTAGCTAGATCTCAATTGATCTATTTGTTATCCTCATCTTAGTTGCTGTTTCACAACGTTTCAGCCAACTATTACTCTGGCCTTCGTCTTGCGTCAAGTACGCCTCTGGCCGTCTTTGGATAGGATTGAAACCATTATCTTCAGACAATGTTCACTTGGAACCGTAGAGATTCAATGTCTCTATCCACTGCCCCACGAGGCCCAAAGGGCGATCAAGGTTAGATTTTTTGGTTTTATAAATCCACATTTTTTTTATTTCTTATCTGATCTTTCATGGTCGGGTCTGTACGTTGAATCTCTACAGTTCCAAGTGAGCATTGTCTGAAGATAGCGGTTTCAATCCTACCCAAACCAGGCCAGTAGCTTAGTTGGCCAAAAACGTGGTGAGACGACAACAACTATGGAAGGCAGTAATTGCTGAGAAAGCAGTTAGGAGATTCGGAGTAGTTATCCTGTCGCGGTTACCACCTGGCGAAGGCCAGAGGAATAGTTGACCGAAACGTCCTGAAGGAACAACTAAGAAAAGATTAGGATAATAGTCCGCAATAAATAAATTAATAAATAATACTCGTCTCAATGATGAATTCCAATTGAATAATATGTAGCTAGATCTTTTTAAGACGAATATAACCTCCACGGCCCATATATAACAAAGTTGTATTTTTTTTTTAAATAAATAAAAAAATATTTTTTAATATGAATAATAATACACACACACAATATATATATATATATATATATATATATATATATATATATATATATGTGTGTGTGTGTGTGGTTTGTTTGTAAATAAATAAGCAGGTCAAGCACTGTAAAAGCAGTGGGCGAGTGTCTATACAAATGGTAATTTGGTGAGATCGTTTACGAGCACCGATCCCGTGGGCCAAAGGTTAGGACTATCAAAAATCAACTAGATGGTTATAGATTCAAGCCCTGGCTGGGGATGGTTGCTAGTCTAGCAGTACTGATGAGATGTGATACAGCGAAACAGTATTGTTTGTGAATTACTATATACATATGTGGTATGTGTGTGCGTGTGTGTGTGTGCGTGTGCCTCTCTATATGCATATCTATTCAGATATATCAATGCATATATTTGTATATATATATATATATATGTTAATTTATACATATATGCATATATATGTGTGTGTGTGCGCGCATATCTATCTATATGTTCATATATATATATATATATATATATGTGTGTGTTTATGTGTATGTATATGCTTATATATATGTGTGTGTGTTTGTGTGTATATATATATATATATATATATATAAAGATGAACGTCTGTGTGTGTATCTGATAACAAATAGGCTCCTATATGGTTGACTATTTTAAAAAACTGATTACATATAATGATAGAAGATGTATCGAGACACAGGAACGGGTATGTTTGATCTGGCCGAATGATAATTTATTAAAATTGTGGGGTCTGCGTAGGCGTCTAGTTCACAAAGTAGGAAAATAAAAAACTAAAACATAAAAAAAAATGTTTACAAGTGTTTTTGATATAGATGTACATAATAATACTTTGATAAGTATGTTTTAACTTAAATAGGGATGGTATAATAAAATTGTGAGGTCTGCGTTCGCGCCTGGCCTCCATAGAATGGAAATAGGCACAAACTTTAATAAAGACTTTTCATATATATCTGCGTAAGTATAATTTGATAATTATGTTTCAGTTTGAAGAAATATGATCTAATAAAATTATGGTGTGTTCGTTCGCGCCGGACCTCCATAGAATGGAAATATATCACAAAGTTTAACAAGGTTTTTTTAATATAGATCCACAGAATTTTGTGATAAGTGTTTCAGCGTGAACACGTATGGTATATTAAAATATGGGCTTTATCTATTTTATTTTTACTTTCATCATATTTTGCTTTGGTTTTGATACCCCCAAATTCGAAGCTATCTCTTTACAACCTTTCCTTTTCATAACCTATCATACTTTCATAAATCAGAATCCATTTTCTGTAGGCTGTTTTTGAACCCAGTCAACGACGGGTACTTTTGCTAGTATATATATATATATATATATATATATATATATATATATATATATATATATAAATCCGTAATCCTGTCTGTTTGTTCACAATTTGATTAATATATACAAAACTTCCTGCTGAAAACGGTTATCTATATAAATTTTATTTACTATAAGATTTTCTATATAAATAAATAGCATCACGATCAATATGTATACACTATATTGAAGGCAATCTACATAATAGAACTAATCTAATTTGCATATTATATTAAAGAAAATCTTTGTAAACAATTCGCTCAATTAAAATTACTGATTATAGTAATGTAATTGATGTAATTGTTCTATTTAAGAGTATTATTTAAAGTTAATTTATTTAAATTATTTTAATTCAAGTTATTTTGTACTATTTGCTAAACTGGCACATTTTAAGTAATTTTCACTGATATTTCACTTCCGGTTATGAACGGATATAGTTTTTAACCAAATCGAGAGATATGGTGATAAAATGATTTGTTTTAATTATTTATTTTCTATAAATGTAAAAGTTACAAATATTGATAAAAAAAATAAATAATTAGGCTAAGGATGATTTTATTTTTCGACGAAATATTTTAAATCGTTAGCCCTCTATTAAAGTCTCAGCTATAAATGTCGATTCATTGTAAGGTGTGAGCACGTTTACCAAAAGGTTAAAATTTATTTCTTACGGACGATTTTAAAATCATTTTTCAACTATTCACTTGACTGTCTGAATTTTATAATCGTTTCCATAATACTTTGAAAAAGAAACAAGGTAAAGTAATGCTTTTTATATCAGATATATTCCTACGCGTTTTTTTTTTTTTTTTCTTCGATTTTCTTTTGAGAAAGATCTTATGTTTTCCTGTCTGGGTAATTGATTTAGTTGATAATATATATTTGTGTGGGGGAGTTTCGACGTAATTATGGTTTTTTTCGGGGGGGGGGGTCGCTTTATGTCTCAGCGTCACTCAAAGAAAAATAATTGCAGAAGTACAAAAATGCGGGTGTTTTTATCTGTTTAGTACTTCTGCAGTTTACGAATCGTGCTATTTTTTAGATATGATTTACAAGTGTAATTCAATTTTTGCCGTATCTTTTGTTTATTAAATTTTTATGTGAAAGTCCTTCCTTTATTAAAAATGGGGTACTTTTTATATACACAACCAAGCATAGTTTATCCGCAAAAATCCTAATTTACATTTTTGGGAGCAACACAAACTGAAAACGGACCTGTACAGTTTTTTTTTCTACGTAATGTAGAACTTTCGTTTACATTTTTACCAGTGGTACAAGAAATGTCGTTTACCAAGAAGTTTTGGTTTCGAACCTGTAATTACATAAATATTAAAAGAATGCCAATTAGTATTGTGTAATACAAATATATCCGTAGCAAAGCTCGGGTAAATCGGCTAGTATATATATATATATATATATATATATATATATATATATATATATATATATATAGCTTTGATTAGTTAGGGGAGTCGAAACTTTAACATTCCATTACGTTCACCATTGCATTTCATTTTTCATAATTGATGATTATATATATATATGTTGCACGTGTCACAAATGATTATTAATATAAGCAATTAAGTTAATTTTCGTAGTTGTTGTCGGCGTTCTGCATTAACAATGGTGACATTAACGCTAGCGCCACCTACCGCCCGTGGTATGTAAAGTGCAGACGTCGCTAGGTCAATATCCGGGCACTTCGTTACCGCGTAACCTTGGCAACTATTATCTTTCGAACGCTGATGAGCCGATCGGGTCGATCTGACTAACGAGGTTGCCGGGGCCGTCGTTCACGTGGCCTCTCTCCCCCCGCTCCCCCACCCCTGATCAATAATACGGATGAGACGATCATCCATAGAGGGATGAGTAAGCTTTTTTTGGTTTTATGAAAGTAGCGGTAAACGGTTGCCAACCTCCCTGATCTACGGGAATTATGGGTTTCGTAAAGCCCCCCCCCCGAAAATAGTTTTGAGATCATGCTATCTTTTGAATCATCCTAGATAATACAACATTAATTAAATTGTAAATATTAATTGAATAAATTTACGCACGTGCAATATGATTATATATACATATATATACATTATATATATATATATATATATATATATATATATATATATATGTGTGTGTGTGTGTGTCTATATAAGTATGTATATCTCTATATGTATAAATGCGTATATCTCTTTATGAGTATATATATATATATATATATATATATATATATACTAGCATGGGTGCCCGGCGTTGCCCGGGTGTTTGGAGGTGTATGTTGAGCAAAAAAAAAAAAAAGGTCAATTTTTTTAACTTTGACCCCTATTATGACTCCTTAACCTTCATTGTTTTGGGCTCAAATTCAGTTATTAAGTTAGATCCATGTCCAAGGAACCCATATCTAAAATGTCAAGTGTTTAGACCCAAAATTGTCGGAGGAGTTTGGTAGAGTTCTCAAAGGTCAAATCGTTGAACTTTGACCCATTAATCGCCAAATTTCTGAGCGAAAAGCGAAAACCGATCACATCGATTTTCCCAAATCTCAGTACCCTGTATATCAAATTTCGTGTCTGTAGACTAAAAATTAACTGAGTTATTGCGTAGGGAAATGTACACAGAAAGGCACACAGACACACACAGACACGTCACTTTGATAGATAGATAGATAGATAGATAGATAGACTAATAGATTAAACAAAAATATATATACGCATACATAAATATATATGGAAACAATTTTTTTTACTGTAAAGATTCTACGCAAATATTATGCAAGTATAAATCATGTAGAATATCTGCATGAATATAATTACACGTAATAGTTAACTCTAGATGATCATCCCATAAGAAAACCGAAAAAAAAAAACTAATAGGGAATTAAAATGAATCTTTAAAAGAATATGCAAATTAGCTAGATCTTTTGCTAGTGAATGCATTTCCATAATCCATATATAAGAAAATTGTATTTTCTGTTTAAATGTTAATATATATATATATATATTATATATATATATATATATATATATATACTAGCAGAAGTACCCGTCGTTGACTGGGTTCAAAAACAGCTTACAGAAAATGGATTGTGATTGATGAAAGTATGATAGGTTATGAAATGGAAGGGGTTATAAAGAGATAGGTTTTGATACTCAAAGATTTTACCCTAAGCAAAATATGAGCAAAGTAAAGATAATTTTCGAGAAAATAAATTTTTATATCAACTTTGTTTCCATTTGTAGCCAAGAGTGACCAACAAAATGATGTTTCCTTACAAAGAGAAAATGTTATATATATATATAAATATACAAGAAATAAATGTTACCATCTATCAATATAAAAGCGAAAACGTATGTATGTATGTGTGTTCGCTTTTTCTGTATGTCTACAAAAGGCTTCTTTCAGAGAAGCGGTCGGTCGGTTCACAACTTTTAAAAACTTTTTATATCACATATAAATCGTAATATCTCACAGTTAACAACGAAGCTTGCCTATCTATTTAATTTGCTCGATTTCGGGAAGATAAATATTCAATATTTGTCGCTCGCCGCATGTGGGTTAGTTTTTTCCTATAACATCTTGGGGGGGGGCATTCAGCAGTAAATGAATACTATCCCGCAGTCAAACTTGACCTCATTAACTCATTAACTCATTAAAACGAGCACCTGCTAAATCCAAGTAATTAAATAAATTCAAACGTGTTTCTGTAAGCATGTCGCGGTGGGGCAATCGTTAACGTCGCAGGTTATTTTTTCACAACTTTGCCTCAACGGTTCAGGTTCGATCCTCATACTTACTTTTTTAACCCCCCCCACACCTCCAAACACCCGAGAAACGCCGGGTACCCCTCGCTAGTAGTTAATAAAAGTTACTTTTATGGTAGAAAGGTTTATTGGTTTGTATTTTTAAGTAGTTTGTAAAAAAAAAAAAAAAAAAAATTTTTTAATTCACGAACCGGTTTAAAAAAATCAAAATAGCAGTGACTTTGAAATTGAGAGCCCCGTTTTCAATATGAAGGAGGGGCACCTGGCCATTCTGTGTTTACAATCTAAGAGAGTTCCGTCAACATAAGGAATATTTATCAACATGTTTTCCGTTATTTTGTGCTCGAGGAATATTCGGTTATGGCATGTGTAGTTTATATAAAGATTCATTTAAGTAGTTATCGCCTCAAATTTCGTTTCAATTTCGGTTCGCTGAAATTATTTCAAGTAAAGAGCATTAAAAACTATTTTAAAACAAAAAAAAACATGAACTGAACTTTTATTGACTATGGTAACATTCATTTCTTGTATATTTATTTTTTCGAGTAGTCGTTTGTTGGCTTTTCTGCTAAACACTCTTACTAAATAATATCGACGAAATATCGAAAAACAACGAAACAAAAACAGTTTTAAAAAATAATGAAGCTTTACTTACTTAAGTAAAATAATCCGAAACAGCAAAATGAGATATTAAAAAAGTAAACACGTAATTACTTTAGTTTTTTTAAGCAAAGAATCGATATAAATATGAATAAGAAGAAAATGGCGCCCTTTTCAAGCAGAACAGTTTCGTTTCAGTTTTACAGTATTGAACGGTGTAGTATTGTAGGGTTGTACTATTGTAATGTAAATAACACGCAGAAAGGGTTGTAATCAACTAAATTCCTTCTAGTACACTGACAAAAAAAACTTAAACAGATATATAAATAAAAATAAAAAGATTATGTAAATGTTTTTAAAAAGACACGTAATCACATGATCAGGATTTTTTTCCTTTTTTTGACACGATAACAAGTAACATTCTTATTTTTTATTATTTATCTATTTATCTATTTTCGAAAGAGTGCCACGTGCAAGTGGAGAAAGAAAAACACAGAGTTATGCAAAATTTGTGTCGAGAATTTTGTAAAGTTCCGTCCTTTTTTAGCTTTAATAAGAACGTGAATTTATGAGGTGAATTTATTCGACACAATATGATTCAACTAAAAACAATAATAAATTCTAACGTGAATTAAGATTAAAGTTAAGGTGTTATTGTAGACCCTCGCCCCTTTTAAAAAACCTTGTTAAACTTTATAGCATATTTACATTCTATGGAGGTCAGGCGCGAACGAAAATTCAATAATGTTATTACACCATATTTCCTCAAACTGAAACATAATTATCAAAGTATACTTACGCAAATAGATCTGAAAAGTCTTTGTTAAAGTTTGTGCCTATTTCCATGGAGTACAGACGCGAACGCAGACCCCACAGTTTTATTATACCATCACTATTTAAGTTAAAACATACTTATCAGTATTCTTATGTACATCTATATCAAAAATCTTTGTAAACGTTTTTTTTTTCATGTTTTATTTCCATACTTTGGGGGCCAGGCGCGTACGCAGACCCCAAAACTTTTATGAACACCCGTTCTGCCAGATCAAACATAGCCATTCCTGATCCTCGATACATCTTCTATCATTATATGTAATCAGTTTCTTTTAAAATAGTCAACCATATAGGAGCATATTCGTGACCAGACACACACACACACACACACAGACGTTCAGCTTTATATTATATATATATATGTGTGTGTGTGTGTGTATGGGAATATGTGCATATATATGCATATATGTGTATATATATGTATGTATGCTTGTGCATATATATGTATATGTGTGTATATATATGTGTGTATATATAGATCTGTATATATATGAATATATGTATACGTAAATGTTTGTATATGTAATGTGTGTTTATATGCGTATGTATATGTATATGTTAATGTATGTATATGTAAATGTATGTATATGTACGTATATGTGTATGTATATGTGTATGTATATGTGTACGTATATGTGTATGTATATGTGTATGTATATGTGTATGTATATGTGTACGTATATGTGTACGTATATGTGTACGTATATGTGTATGTATATGTGTACGTATATGTGTATGTATATGTAAATATATGTATATGTATATGTAAATATATGTATATGTATATGTAAATATATGTATATGTAAATGTGTGCATATATGTATCCGTAAATATGTTTATATATGTATATGTGTATGTATTAGTGATTGGACAATTAATCGGAATCGGAAAAAAATCGATGCCGAAACGATTCTTTTAATTGTCTTTTTTCTTTGATTTTGTTTTAAACATATTCTACTGCTGTCATTTATGATGAAACTATAAATATTTATTGATTTTAAACTTCTAGTAAAACTAAAGTATAGGGGTCGCAAATGTATTTTTACGTATAAGAAAATATCTGCACGTTTAACATGTGTTTTTACAGTAATCGGAAAAATAACTACTCTATAATAAAGCATTTTGAAATTTGTAAAGAATCAAAATCGGAATAGATAATTATATCGGAATTGGGAATTTAGTATCGGAATTGGAAAAAATATAGAAGTCGTCTCATCACTAGTATATATATAATTTAAAGGAGATTAGAACAATAGTCTAAAGAGCTGAGTGTATTTTAATGTAACAGTGAAATTACCAGTTTAATTAAAATACAGGAAATAGAAAGTGCTCGTTGTAATTTAGATATATAATAAGCTCGATAGTTAAATGTCCTAGAGCTAATTCAATAATTAAGTAATGTGATTTATAATTTAAGATTTAAAAATCAAATTTTAATTAAATTAAAAATCCGTTTCATAAGAAGGAACAACAACAAAATCAATTATCTGTACGATCGTTTCGGAAAACAATGCTTTTTTATGTGGTATACATCAAGTTATGTAGAATAATTATATATAGTTTTTTGGTAAGCAAGGTCTCCTCATCATGAATATATATATATATATATATATATATATATATATATATATATATATATATATATATATAATTTTTTTGATTCATCCAGCCTTGACAGACGTGTTTTTTTAAATATTCTCTCCAGTACTTTTCTTTTAATGATTTGGAATTCATTCCATTTGCGCTTTTTTTCCAAGGAACTCTGCCTTTTGGATTATTTTGGACCATTTGGAATTTACCAATTGGATTGAAATTTTAAATTCGACCGTTTTAGATTTTACCATTTTTGGATTTTTACCCTTCACCGGACTATCCATTCATGTGAAATCTTTTTATCATTTTTCTTTTGCCTCCTGTTCCCCTTACCTCACCCTTTTTTTAACCAAGTAAGATCTGTGACTTACTTGTAGTTTCATTAAATACTTTTATATGCAGAATCCGATCCTGCATTTTGCTTCTGATGAGAAGGAGAGTATTTCTTCGAAACTCCGCGGATTAAGGACTATCCACTTATCTTGTGTTTCCTTTTTTAAAATTAAATATGTTTTTAACTCTTTTTCAAGATGTCTTTTAACATGTTTTATTAATCATTTGTTGATTATATATATATATATATATATATATATATATATTATATATATATATAATTAAAAAAGTGATATTGAAAATTTACTCCAATTTTCAAAACACCTTAAACCCTATAAGTAAAGCATACAAAATTTTAATTATTAGGAATATGAATAAAACAAAAAAAAAACTTATTCCATGCAGTTTCGAAGAATGCAATTCTTCTCATCAGAGCGAAGAGGTTTGCAAATATATAATAAATTTTGCAGGTTAAGGCATCACAGTAAACAAATAATATGAAGCTTATCATATTTACATCAAAGAAGTCATTAAACAGTTTGAGACAGTTTGACGGGATTCAAGAAGTTTGAGGAAGCAGGAAACGGAAAAAAGGGAGAAAACTCCAATGGGAAAGATGGGAAATCCAGAACAGGAAAAATCAGAAATAGGTCTGTTGAAAATGCATTGGTAATTCATGTGAAAACAGAAATATAAATATAAATGTCCAGGATAAATTAAAGCTTAAAGAATATATACGTGTGTGTGTGTGTGTGTGTGTGTGTGCGTGTAGTCAACCTCTATGATAGTGTACAACAAAGTTCGCACATTTATATATATATATATATATATATATGTTTATATGAGAGAGAGAGAGAGAGAGAGAGAGAGAGAGTGGGGAGCAAGCTTGTATTGTGTACAAAAAGAATCAATTGCATTTTAGTTTCTGTTGTGTCTGTATCAATAACACGAACGCAGAAAGTAAAGGTAAAACAAATATATTAAGACGAAAATAAAATACATAGTTACGAAGGTGCAGTTGTACTGCAGTTGGAAGATTGTCCGGCAGAGGGCGTGTTAAAGTCTGTCATGGATCAACCGGCCCATGCGTCTTGCCTATCCGGCGTTCGAACACAGCTCCTCTGTCTTGCTGACTTGATACCTTTATCTACATCTTTTCACCCACTAATTAGTGGGTGTCTCCACAGCAGTTTTATAATTATTAGTCAGGCTGTTGTGTTTTACTGAACTTGCTAAGACGCTTAAAAAACAAAATGCCGAAAATCAAGATTGCTATATTATCTATCAACTAATTTGTTTTAAATAGTCGAACGTCGATATGTCAAACTATGGAAAAACACATTGAAAGTTTGATCGGTAAGTGTTGTATAGTTATCTATCGATTCAAACCGCTATCCCCAATACCCGTGGTAATGTCAAATCTTTGAGCTTTTAATGCTACGTAGAATTTTAAGTTAATTCAAATCGCTATCACAAGGACCCAAAACTTAGATTTTTTCATGCTATTCAATATTTTTATGCTGGCATATATCTTATACGGTGCTTTGCAAATTCATATACATTATTTAGAGTGTTTCCTTTAATTTAAGGCTAAGTTTCTTATATTTTTTTACATAGGCATCACCACTTATCAAGGCCAAGAGGCCACTCGAGGATAAGGGTTAAAGAGTGTACTAGACATTGGACAATATAGTAATCATTAGTAATGAAAATTTGGTAAATTTGATAACTTATATAGAACGGCTCATCAAGAACTTATTTACGTTAGACTTGAACACAACCATATTGTAGTCAGCCGGAAAGCAGGAAAACGGAAGACAATTCCACAGGCGTGCAGTTCTAATAAAAAAGCTTTGTTCATGGAATCTACGTTTAGGTTTAAGTACAGATAAAGAGTGGGGGGAATTATTGATAGTGTTTACAGCTATACGAGTGTTTCTTGTGAAAGTTTGGCGAGGGGGGACCATAGATTGAAGCTCAGTTGAACACCTTCATGAAAATAACGATACATCAGAGACAAACTCGCAATATCTCTTCTGTGAGATAGAGGTTGCAAGGAAGAGAAAAGGATATCTTCTACGAGGCTACGAAGTCTATTTTGAACTCTATCAAGGCAGGACAAGTCCTTTCTAGCAGCTCCTGCCCAGATGTGGCAACAGTATTCCATCCTTGGACGTACCTGGCTCTTATATAGATAGAGAATAGCATCAGCAGTGAGATATTTACCGGATCGATAGAAGGATCCTACCATTTTTCCAGCAGCCTTGGCAACAGATTTGATGTACGTGTTCCATTTAAGATCAGGAGTAATGGTCAAGCCAAGAAGCTTGTCAAAACTTGAGGCCTCCTGAAGACGAGAGCCATTCATTTCAATTGATGCCAGATGTGATCAGAATGTTGATGATGTAAAGAGAGAAGCTTGGTTTTAGATGCATTAAAGGTAACCAGCCACTCCTTTCCCCATTGTACTACGTGCTCAAGATCAGAGGAGAGAGAATTGGAGATAACTTGGTCGTTTACTGTCTTAGATGTGCTACCATAAATGGTGGTGTCGTCAGTATAAATGTCTACAAATTATGTAAGGATGTTATTTGGAAGATCATTAATGTAGATCAGGAAAAGAGTTGGGCTCAGAATGGACCCCTGAGGGACTCCAGCATTTATACTGTGAGCTTCTGATTTTTGCCCCTCAACTGCTACTCTTAAGAACCTATCAGAAAGAAATGATTTAATAATTGAGAAGACATTTCCAGCTATACCATAGCTAGAGATCTTATGAAGTAAACTTTTATGCCATACCCTATCAAAGGCCTTAGATATGTCAAGAGCAATTGCCCTAGAAAGGTGGCCTCCGTCGAGAGATTTGCTAATCCTATGTGATATAACTGTAAGCACATCTGCTGTAGATCTAGCAGAACGGAAACCATATTGAGTGTCACTAAGAAGGTTGTTTTTGTTGAGATGGTTGATTACTTCTGTATGTAACACAGATTCCAACAACTTACTCATGACGCACAGGAGACTTATTGGCCTGTACTGAGAGGGGGATGAGCGATCACCTGAATTCTTAAATACGGGGCAGACTGATAAAATTTTCCAGGGAGATGGGAAACTATTCTCCTTAAGACAACATTTAAACAGTTTTGTAAGTATGGGCGCTAGTTCTGGTTGAAGTTTTTTGAGTACTATAATTGGAATACCATCAGGGCCAGTTGCTTTACTGGAATCAAGGTTTTTGATTAGCTTGGCAACATCATGTACATATATACGTATATCACATAGCATGTTTTCTGATACAGGAGGAAATATTGGGGGTTGGCGGCCTTGGTCGCAAAGGGTAGAATTAGCTGCAAAGTTCTTGACAAAGAGTTTGGCTTTGTCTGATGCTGACGAGATTACCTCAGGACCATTGATAATAGTTGGGATGGAGCACACGCTTCTGTTCAGGATTCTGTTTGCTATTTGCCAAAACTGGTGGGAACCAAGCCGCTGCTCAGCTACTTTGGACTTAACAGATTGAGCATACAACTCTCTAGCGTTCTTTATTACTTTCTTACAATGGTTGCTGGCAGTCCTGAAAGCGGCTTTAGTTTCCATACATCTATTACGTTGGAAACAGTGGAAAAAGTGATTTCTGTGCGCAATGGCAGCAGCACATTCTGGAGAGAATCATGGCTGGCTGTTAGGTTTTTGCTGAAACTTTTTCGAGGGTATGAAACGGTCATATAAAACTGTGTTAATAAACAAGTACATTTTAGCTATTTTTTAAATTATATTTTTACCCCAAACAAGGCACATTGCCACTTTGATGTAAGTTGCAGGGGTACTATGAAAGGAGTTTAGCAGCAAGATGTCTGTTCATATAACACTTGAACTTCTGCATATCAGTACAGTTGGGGAAGTAGGAAACCGGAAAATCTAGCAGTTCTGGGGAAGAAGGTATTAGAGTATTTTTTTTTTCCAATTTTCACCACAAACAAGGCACAGTGCCACTTTGAAGTAGGGGGCTACTATCGGGGGCATAATTTGCGAGGGCATTATGAAGGGAGAAGTTTGTTCACTTGAACTTCTGCATATCAGTACAGTTGGGAAAGCAGTATCCCGGAAGGGAGTTCCAAAGACTTGCAGTTCTGGGTAAGAAACTATTGGAGTAAAAGGCTTTTTTGCACCTAGGGATCTCTACTGTAAAGGGGCGAGACTTCGCTGCTTGTCAGGTTTGTCGGGGGTTATTTCGTCCAAGTGGTACAAGGGCTTGTTGTTCGTCAGAGCATCCACCATTAAAATACTTGTAAAACACGCAGAGGGGTGCAACATTTCATCGATGGGACAGGGGCAGAAGCCTAGATTACAGTTCAGGACCTATTAGGTTGGTGACTCTCTTTTGGACCTGCTCCAGGAGAGAGAGATTAGTAGCAAATACACCAGGCCAAATGTAACACCAGTACTCCATACATGGGCGAACGGTACTTTGTAGAGGTACAGGATAATTTCAGGCATACGTAACTTTCTAGCACGGTAGAGAGAGCCCACCTTCTTTGCAGCAGCCTTGGCAATGATCTCGATGTATCTATTCAAACTCATTTAACGAAGTACTTTCAGGTAACGTATCATTAGACATAGCTATTGGTGGTTGGTTAGGGTTAGGGTTAGGGTTAGGGTTGGTAAGGTTTCATGTAATTATTAAAGGAAACGATCTTTGTCTTGGCAGCGTTGAACGTTACCATCCATTTTTGACCCCATTCCACTACAGACCGAAGATCTTCCTCTAGGGTTTCGGCCATTACCTTAGATATGTGCTCATTAGTTTTCCCCCACGTGCCTGCTCTAGAGCGTTGTGTCGTCGGCAAATATACCCATCTCAGAGACAATTTTATCAGGTAAGTCATTTATGAATATCAGAAATTATAAAGGTCCAAGGATCGATCCGTGAGGGACACCCGTATTTATATCAAATTTTTTGGACGTACGCCCATCGAGGACGGCCTGGATTCTTCTCACATTAAAGAAGGATCTTATTATGCTAAGCATTTGTCCAGTAATACCATAGGACTTTATTTTCACGAGACATTTGGGCTGGTGCATCTGCTGCTTGTCTCTCACTCCTAGACAGGGTTCAAAAGAGAGTCGCCAACCTGATAGGTCCTGAACTATCATCAAGGCTTCAGCCTCTGTCCCATCAACGAAATGTTGCATCCCTCTGCCTTTTCTACAAATACTTTAATGGTGAATGCTCTGACGAACTACAAGCACTTGTACCCCCTTCGACGTGACTACCCCCGAGAAACCCGATAAGCAACTAAGTCCCACCCTTTCACAGTAAAAATCCCTTGGTGCAAGAAAGCCTTTTACTCCAATAGTTTCTTTCCCAGAACTGCAAGTCTTTGGAACTCCCTTCCGGGATTCTGTTTTCCCAACTGTACTGATATGCAGAAGTTCAAGTGTAATGTGAACAAACATCTTGCTACTCATCTCCCTTCTTAATGCCCCTGCAAATTATGTCCCCGATAGTAGCCCCATACCTCAAAGTGGCACTGTGCCTTATTTGGGGTGAAAATTGATTTTAAAATAAATAAATAAAAGCCTATTGTGCCATACTCTATCAAAAGCCTTAGATTATCTAGAGCTACTGCCCTCCCCTGCCTTAAAATAACTATAAAAATATGATCTAGTTTGCTTGAAGCATTGTGCGTAACATGCATGCAGCGGCCCTGCTGTTTTTTAAAACCGATGGTTCTTCAAATTGTAGAATTATGGTAATCTCGGGAAGACAATAAAAACGGTAGTTTCCTGTTACTTTCCTTCTTGATTCGGGGATGCATCTTCCCTGCCCCCACATCAGTTAAAAGCGTCCCAAGATATCAACCTGAAAATTTCACGACTCTACGCAGTGCATACAGCGCCAAGCCTTCTCAAATGGTCACCCATTTGGTACTGGTCAGGCCCATCGTTGCTTAACTTTGGTGATCTGTTGAGAACCGGTGTGTCAACTTGATTGTGCCGTATCCCACCAAATGTGTAACAAACCTTCAAACCTTTCGGCTCAACATTTACAGGCAATATTGTCATGGAATAGGTAGAACAGAATAAGTTATCTAACTTTGTAGCTATCTATATATCTATCGATCTAGCTATCTGCCCATCTCGATCTATCTACCTATCTAACTTGAGAGGTAGACAAAAGATGGATATGATGACGTTTTCATAAAACTTGTCAAAATATAAGAAAGCTAGATCAGAGACAAGTTTACCGGAAGATCTTATCGGATCTACGTGCGAGTCACATGGATCAGGTTAGCGGGATATGATTTGGAGTTGGAATTTGAACACGGTGAACAGCGGTTGGGTTAATGGTTGTCTCCCCCTCCCTTGGGAGGGAGGTGATATGTCTCTCAATGGAGACTGTTAATGACCACAAGAAAAAAATAACTCACTTTCCATTTTCATCCGCGTCGACATCTGGGGAAGGTGAATAAAAAAAACTAAAACCAATTATCGTTTTGGAGTGAATGTCTTTCGTCCAACAGGTTCCAGCCCCTCCAAGGAGATGAATTCCGGATATATGACACTCACTCACACACACACACGCATGCACGCATATAAATTTAGACAATCACGAAACATAAAACGTGCATATATGCATCACACAATATAAATATAATAAATGTTCAGAAAGTGACGGTTGGTTGTTTGATTGTTTTTGTTTTACGGCATATCAACCGTTTTCATGTTATTTAATTCCAAATCCACTGATTTTGAAGAAAAGTTTTTTAATAGAATATATTTGTTTTTTTTTTTTTGTTTGTTTTTTGTTTTTTCAGGTCGGTTTCTATTATACCCATAGTTCAGACCCTAACAGGTACCACTATTCCGGGTCAGAGTGGATCTGGGAGCAATGGCAATTAAAAGGTGGCTCCACACTCGCCACAGCCCGCAAGTTGGGGCCTCACCATCGGATATAGTTTAAGCTCATATCCAGGACCAGTTCATCCCAGCGTTGCCCGGGCCCTATGTACTGTTCATAACTTGCCCTACGTGTGAATACACTTTATGTAAGATTTCAAATGTTTAGACCAAAATTTTGTCTGAGTAATTTCATAGAGACGACTGATGTCGATTTTTTTATAACTAGGGCCAATTTTGACCCCTTTACATTTATTATTTAAGTCTCAAATCAAAATACAAAGTTTTACCCATGTCCAAGTTACCTACATCTAAAATTTCAAGTCTTTAGACCCAAAATTGGCGAAGGAATTTGGTAGAATCTGCAAAGGTCAACTGTTTAACTATTTAACCCATAATTGAGACCTTAACAGGTACTACCACTCCGGGTCAGAGTGGAT
Source organism: Euprymna scolopes (assembly GCF_053919585.1). NCBI lineage: Eukaryota > Metazoa > Mollusca > Cephalopoda > Sepiida > Sepiolidae > Euprymna > Euprymna scolopes. The sequence continues at coordinate 12,349,935 of NC_136526.1, forward strand.
CTGGGAGCAATGGCAATTAAAAGGTGGCTCCACGCTCCCCAAAGCCCGCAAGTTGGGGCCTCACCATCGGATATAGTTTAAGGTCATATCCAGGACCTTTTGGCTAGGAGCAAAGTGTAGTATCTGTTCTGATCCAGGACCTCAGAAAGTGAAGAACCACTAAAGGCATTAGTATCACAAACACGTCACAAACACGTAACTAATACACCCGTTTAGATGAGTGCCGTTCATGGAGACATAACGTAACAACATGAATTGAGAACATTGCCAATGCTGCTGCAAAGAAGGTGGGATACCTCTACCCTGTTTTAAAATTATTTACACTTGAGAGTATCCTCTATCTCTACAAGGCTACCATTCGTTCATCCATGTAGTATAATTGCCATATTTGAGCGAGTACAACTATCGCTGAAATAGGGTCCAGCAAAGTGTTTCCAATCTAATAGGTCAAGGCCCAGAATGATGCATCCCTGCGCCCGTTTTGCAAGTACTTATATAAAAGGTATCAGGTTGGGGCAAAAACAATATCGTTTTCTCACATATGTTACTTTTATATATGACCAGCATGGGTGCCCGGCGTTACCTGGGTGTTTGGAGGTGTGTGTTGAACCAAAAGAAAAAAGTTGTAATAGGCAGGCAGGCAGGCAGGCTCGAACCCGTGAGGCGAAGACAGAAAGAAAGTGGAGGTGTGTGTGTGTGTGTGTGTTAATGGGTTGGTTGAACAAAAAATAATTTTTAAAAAAATTTGCGAGCCCCCCCCCCATCCCCTCTAAAAAAAAAAAAAAATAGAAGTTGAACCCATAACGCGGCAGAGGAAAAAGATGTGAAAAAATACAAACGGTCTTATCGATGTGCCTACCGCGGTTGTGACGTCACGGGCGGTCGAAATAATGCCTTTTACGCTACGTCCTGAACGCGAGGGTTAGGGTTAGGGTGAACGGGAGGGTTGAATGACTTGCAAAAGATGTCAACGAAAAAAAAAAACGACCCCCCCCCCGTTGAAAACTGCCTACTTGAGAGTTGATATTTGTCGTCAGAAGGGTCGAGCTTCAAAACGATACTCATGAAAATCCGTCGCCTCTGTCGAAAGTTTTAGGCAGACATACATACATACATGATGATTGCAACGTCTTGTCAGACGAGTGCCACTCCCTCAGACATTTAAAATCCATGAGCCCAAATACCTGATGGAGTATCTATGCAAAGATGATGTTACAGAGTCTTAGCTTTGTACGACAGCTAAGTCTCTCTCTCGGTTCAAAATGTTGAGATCCAGCAACAAGCAAGAGCAAGATAGCCAGCAACAAATTAAACTGCAGACCAGCTTAATGCGGGTAATGGTCTTCCGCTTTATGGTTTTTTAACTCAGAGATTTGCTTCTCCTAGAAAGGTTGCCTTCACCACGGCTTACGGGAGCCCTCTCCACCCCAATACACATACACACACACACACACACAAATATACACGGTGCTAGTTGGCCGTTGACCCAGAAAAAGAGTTCATTCGCCCTTTGGAAGGTCTTGTTTTTAAGCCTTCAGGGAGACTAGCCGCTCTCCTCACCAAACATACATACATACATACATACGTACATACATATTGCTAATGTAATTAGGGTCCGTAGGTATTATAGCCACACCGATGAGGCACTGAGGTTCAACTCAAGCAACAGTATTACATATATATTAATTATAATACAAATTATATTATATATGAGTATATCACAAATAAATACAATGTTATAAATATTATATATATAGATATATATTATATATATCTATATATTATATATATATCATACATGTTATATATTATATGTTATATATAATGAATCCTATATATAATATTTTGATTGCAAAAATTTCCCTCTGGACCAAAATACCGTAGGTTTGCACCAAACCATGAATTAAGTCTAACCTATTAGCCACTATCTTCTGTAACTTTAGAACGACATTATATACACGTTTAGGTGTTACATTAAAATCTTACGTTATTTCAGAGGAAGTTCCTATGTTTTTTTCTACCTATTCTGTGCCCACACCACTTACTAGACACCAGCACGATCTCTACATATTCCTACTCGTCTAACTTTACGCCGCTCTTAACTGGTTATTGGACACATACGCATACAATAACCTTTACATTTTTCTTTTGCCTAGATAATAATTTCTCCCTTCCCGAAATCTGGCACCGCTGATTGTCTGCGACATAGACATTCTCATATTCTATATTCGCATATTCCACCATTAAACGAACAGTTCGACAAATATGCCGCCATTTATTTACATATCCATTTGTTTCTATATTTTTTCTAAATTATCTACATTGCCTCCACTGCATGTTTCGGCATTCGGGGGGGGGGGCTTTACTCCGAAAACCCTTCTTAACATAGGGAGGTTGAGATGTTTATACTACGCTAAATACTAAAAATTCGAAAAAGAAAATTCCCAATATTTGACGATATTACAAAGCGCAGTGTAAACACCGTAAACATTCCCATGTTAGGAACGGCTTGCGGAATTAACACCCGCTTCCTACCCATGTTAAGAACAGAGTTCTAGGTTGTTTGTTTTTTTTTCTGGGGAGGTTGGAGGTGTTCATACTATGCTGAGTACTGTTGTAAAAATACCAAAAATTGCAAAAAAAATAAATAAATAAATAAATAAAAGAATAGTAATATATATATATATATATATATATATATATATATATATATATATATATATTCAGTAAGCTTACAGTAGATTTTATTTTTAATTTATTGTATTTATACTTTTATTTGCGGTTTCTTTGTTTGGATATTCGCCTGCGTCTGTTACTTTGCTAGGCTATATTCGGTGACTGCCGGTCGAGTCCGAACCATATTTACATAAAATCATGAGGATCCGGGTTTAATTTTGCTAGGGTGCAAAACTTTTTTATACCTAAAAATTGCCTTAAAACTTAAATTTATATTCTTTCATAACTCCCCGTGCAACGCCGAGAAACAGGTCCTGCAATTAAAATGCACACACACACACACACACGTATATATATATATATATATATATATATATATATATATATATATATATATATATATAGAGAGAGAGAGAGAGAGAGAGAGAGTCATCCACAAGCAGTACTGTTTCTTTGTATCACAACTCATAAGTGTGGCTATATATATATATATATATATATATATATATATATATATACTAACAAAAGTACCCGTCGATGACTGGGTTCAAAAACAGCCTACAGAAAATGGACTCTGATTTATGAAAGTATGATAGGTTTTGAAAAGGAAGGGTTGTAAAGAGACAGCTTCGAATTTGGGGGTATCAAAACCAAAGCAAAATATGATGAAAGTAAAAATAAAATAGATAAACCCCATAATTTATTATACCATACCTGTTCACACTGAAACACTTATCACAATATTCTGTGGATCTATATTAAAAAAGCTTGTTAAACTTTATGACATATTTCCATTCTATAGAGGTCAGGCGCGAACGAACACCCCATAATTATATTATACCATATTTCTTCAAACTGAAACTTAATTATCAAAGTATACTTACGCAGATAGATATGAAAAGTCTTTATTAAAGTTTGTGCCTATTTCCATTCTATGGAGGCCAGGCGCGAACGCAGACCCCATAATTTTATTATACTATCCCTATTTAAGTTAAAACATACTTATCAAAGTATTATTATGTACATCTATATCAAAAACACTTGGAAACGTTTTTTTTTTATTTTTAAATTTTTTATTTCCATACTTTGTGGACCAGGTGCGAACGCAGACCCCACAATTTTAATGAACCACCGTTCTGTCAGATCAAACATATCCATTCCTGTGTCTCGATACATCTTCTATCATTATATGTGATCAGTTTTCTATAATAGTCAACAATATAGGAGCCTATTCGTGACCAGACACACACACACAGACGTTCAGCTTTATATTATATATACATACACACGATTAGAGTAAATAAATCTTGTGTTATAACATTGCTTGAAGTACCATATTCTATAATAAAAATGCGATTAACCTTTTTTTTTTAAGTCGATAACGAATTTACTGTGTACCAAGAGGCGATAAAAAAAGACTGAAATCAATAGTGGTATTATTTTACCGTTTGCGAACATCGCTCTTTTTTTTTACTTTTTTTTTTTTTTTTGATAGAGATGAAGATCTTAGTCAATCAAAAGACAGATTGAAAATGGCTATGTCGGCGCCAGCCACAGATTAGGTTGGAGATTGGTACCACCCACACAATTATGTTTTTTTCACTGATTAACGACAAAAGAAGTGAACGCAGAGCCGGTACTACCTTTACCCGCTCCCACTCCGAACTAAATAATTTGATGGAGCACTACAGGGTGGAACGATGTAAGTGGCGACCGATAGAAAACAGCACTACAGCTTTATTTAAAAACTTTTATTGAAAAAAATCAATTCAGGTTACTTGATTATATAGTAGAGCTAACATTTATTCAATGTAGCCGCCTTAAGCCTACATCACCGCCTCGATACGGGTCCGAGACTGGGAGCACGCCTTTTCCACAAGCACCGACGGGAGCTCGGCGAATACTCGGCGGAAACTAAGTATGGGTCTCATTAGACTTGTATGCTGGCGCTGAGTCCTACTGCGATACTCATGGTCTGTCAATGGCCACCAGATTGCATGGGGGGGGGGATCACTACACTCTTCAGCACATCCAGGTACACTTTGGTGTTGACTTCCGAGACGACTTCAAAGATGTGAGGTGGTATGATGTGACCCTCACTTAAAACCACACCAAAGACCTTAACCATGGCCAGAAACTTTGTTTTCATAACCCTGGGAGCGTCGCTGTTATTTGTGTCAATCCAGCCATGCATTTTGAGGGTACTTGCAATTGTTCTGTTGTCATAACTAGGAGTGTTAGAGAGCATGAGTTTTACAGCGGCTCATCTCCGATCACGCTTGTTGAACATAGTGTCACTTTCAGACATGATAGAAGGCTCCTATTGCTCTTGGGATTAATACACAGTTGACCGACTAGTAGCTGGTCTGCAAAAAAAAAATCAATAAAAAAAAATTGATTTTCCTCAAACAAAAATGGAATCATGTTGCCTTTTCTAGGGTAACAATTTCATCGCTCAACCCTGGTATTTCAACAGCACTCTGGAGGCCTTCCTAATTTTATATTTTTTCTCTTGCTTAAATTATTATCTCTAGACATATTTTATTCGAACTACTATTCTCATATTGAGTGTTATTCGCACAACGTTTCGGCCGATGGAATCTTCGACCTTCTTCGGGTGTATCTTGTTGAACTCGAGAGTCTTGCAGCCGAATTCGGGAGTCACACGAATTCCAAACAAAACCATGTATTTAATCCACGGGGGTAGCATGCTCTCGTTCCGTCAGCCATGAAGTCTAGATAGAGTAATTCGTAATTGTATTCTTAGCATCACCTGCAAAGAGGATTGAACCTTCAACCTCTAGAAGAGTGTCACATCATATCCAACCTGACCTTGTAGTTAATTCGTTACTACATCTGACGAAGGTCGCAGGTTAAACATTGTGAAAATAGCAATCAATATGAGAACAGGTGTCTGAATAATTAAACAAATTATAAATCATCAATCCTGATCTCCAAAATAGGAAGAAAAGAGGGAGAGCACGTTAGAGAAGACGATCATGTTAGAGATGTTGGATGATTTTCGAGAGGATAGAGAAAGAGTGAAGGAGCATAATCACGTCTTAATCAGGAAAGTTCCCGGAAATTTTGTTCATGTATTTTTATTGCGGACTATTATCCTCATCTTTTTAGTTGTTGTCTCACCACGTTTCGGCCAACTATTCCTCTGGCCTTCGTCAGGTGGTTAACCCCGACGGGATAGGAATGTTGAATCTTCAACTGGATCTTCAGCAATTACTGCTTATTGTCGTCTCACCACGTTTCGGCCAACTATTCCTCTGGCCTTCGTCAGGTGGTAATCGCGATGGGATAGGAATGTTGAATCTTCAACTGGATCTTCAGCAATTACTGCCTTCCATAGTTGTTGTCTCACCACGTTTTGGCCAAGTAAGCCTCTGGCCGGCTTTGGATAGGATTGAAACCGCTATCTTCAGACAATGCTCATCTGGAACCGTAGAGATTCAACGTCTCTATCCATTAGCATTCTCTGAAAATAACGGTTTCAATCCTACGCAAGGCCGGTCAGAGGCTTACTTGGCCAAAACGTGGCAGGACGACGACAACTATGGAAGGTAGTAATTGCTGAGGATGCAGTTAGAAGATTCGGATTTCCTATCCTGTCGCGGTTACCACCAGACGAAGGCCTGAGGAATAGTTGGCCGAAATGTCGTGAAACCAGAAGTAAAACGATAAGGATAATAGTCCGCAATATAAATACATTAATAAAACAATAATGAATTCCGATTAAATAATATAAATATTGTTATTAAAAAAACAATCGAATTATTACGTGGGTGACGTCACAGCCACAGCGAGAAGTCACACAGAGCGGGAGAACGAGGAATAAAATATTGGTGTTACAAAAAAAAAAAAAAAAAAAAAAAAAAAAAAGAAGCCGAGTTATTTTTATATAGTTGTTATTTATCTGTCTGTCGATCGATCTATTTGTTACAAGAACAGAAGCCTGTTCTTGTGAGTAAATATGAAATAGGATAGCCAAGGATTCGAACTTGCGAAGCTAGATTTGGATTGAGAATTCCAACCATAAGTTAAAATAAATACAGAATGCTATTGAAAATAAGGAATGTGGAATTGCCATTGTTTAGCTCACACAAAATAGATATCTGTTTATTGAAAAAGGAATGCAATGATGAATTTTGTTTCTGTTAAAAAAATGAAAATTAAAATAAGGAATTTAAAAAAGAACAATGGAAAATGTTATTTGTAAAGTGGATTACAAAAATTAGGTAAGAGGGGCAGAAGATCTCCAGCTATGGTATAGCTGGAAATGTTTTCTCAATTATTAAATCATTTCTCTGATATATGAGTAGTGGTTGATGGACAGAAATCAGAAGCTCACAGTATTAATGCTGGAGCCCCTCAGGTGTCCATCCTGGGCCGAACTCTATTCCTGATCTATATTAATGATCTTCCAAATCACATCCTTACATCATTCGTAGACATCTATGCTGACGACACTACCATCTATAGCAGCACATCAAAGGTCGTAAATGACCAAGTTCTCTCTGATTCCCTCTCCTCTGATCTTGAACATGTGGTACAATCAGGAGAAAAATGGCTTGTTACTTTCAATGCATCTAAAACCAAGCTTTTATCTTTGCATCATCAACGTTCTGATCCTCCATCTGACATCAATTGAAATAAATGGCTCTCGTCTTGGGTAGACTCCATGTTTTGAGAAGCTTCTGGGCTTGACCTTTACTTCTGATCTTAAATGGAATATGTACATCAAATCTGTTGCCAAGGCCGCTGGAAAAATAGTCGGATCCTTCTATCGATCCAGTAGATATCTCACTGCTTATGCAATTTTCTATCTATATAAGAGTCAGATACGTCCAAGTATGGAATATTGTTGCCACATATGGGCAGGAGCTGCTAGAAAAGACTTGTCCTGCCTTGATAAGGTTCAAAATAGACTTCGTGGCCTGGTGGGAGATGTACTTTTCTCTTCGCTGCAACCTCTATCTCACAGAAGAGATGTTGCGAGTTTGTCTCTGCTTTATCGTTATTTTCATGGAAAGTGTTCAACTGAGCTTCAATCTATGGCCCCTCCTCGCCAAACTTTCACAAGAAACACTCGTCTAGCTGAAAACACTATCAATAATTCCTCCCTCACTCTTTATCTGTGCCTAAACCGAAACGTAGATTCCATGATCAAAGCTTCTTTCTTAGAACTGCACGCCTGTGGAATTGTCTTCTGTTTTCCTGCTTTCCAGCTGTCTATAATATGGTTGTCTTCAAGTCCAACGTGAACAAGTTTCTGGTGAGCCGTTCCACTTAAGTTAACAAATTTACCGAACTTCCATTACTATCGATTACTATATTGTCGTTTTGACTGCTGTACACTCTTTAACCCTTATCCTTGAATGGCCTATCAGCCTTGATAAGTGGTGACTATGAAAAAAAAAAGAATAACAATGCATGCTTAAACACGGAGACATGTCGTGCCATGTGTTCTGAGGGGCACATACTTAGCCATGCAGTGACGTCATGAGTTATGAAGTTAGTTAGATAAGTCAGAATAAGAATCAGTTGGTGGAAAGAAGCAGAGAGGTTCAGACCGATTCTCCGTTCGAGTCAAGGCACCCTCTGGAAGTGAGAGGGTGTTAGAGATAACTATGTAACATCTTTGAATCCCTGAAATACAAAATCATGTCCGACCGGTCGAAGAAGAAATAAACGTATCATCATGTGTTTTTATAACTGCCGTCTTCTGTGTTCATCATTACAACGAGAAAGGTAACGTGTTTATATTATATGTACAACTGTCAAAACGTAAATGTCAAACGCACTCTCGGTCTATCTATCAAGATATTCAAAAATCTCTTCTAGTTAAATTACAGGCTTGGTTCTCTTATAGTAATATGTACACTGTCTATTATATATATATACAGAACTGTCTCTCTCTCTTTATGTGCACTAATTTCTCCATATCTCCACAAACATGAACATCTTAAGGGATATGAACACTCAGCAACACGAACACTCCTAAGACTGTCTCTATCACTCTAAGACTCTTACAACATGAACAACAACAAATATATAAGTCGTTATCTAAATTAGAACAACGAAACATAATCACATATTTGGTACCTTTAAAATACAACCATTACATAACATATTCATATATCTCGATCTATCTATCAATCTAACTGGCGAGATAAACAAGAGATGAGATGTGAAGCTATGTTTTGATAAACGTTGTCAAAACATATTGAGGTGCAAAATAGACAAGTTGCACCGAAAACTCTTAAAAAAAAAAATAGCTGACCGGAAGGATGTGGTTGTTGTCACGTATTTAGGTTGGCTGAACATAGAGTGGAGTTGAAATTTGGACCTTTAGCAAGGCGAATGGTTTAACAGGTCGTCTCACCTCACCGGGGAGGGAGCTGACGTGTCTCAGAATGGCAACCTAGATTTAACCACCCAAGCAAAGATACTCACTTACCATTCTTCTGCGATCGAAAACTGAATAAAAACTATATAAGAGTATATATATATATATATATATATATATATATATATATATATATATATATATGTGTGTGTGTGTGTGCGAGTTGAAATGCATCCGTCCACAGGTTCCAGCTTCCCTCCAAGAACAGATGAATTACAGGCGGACCACAAAACAAACGACCGCAGTTGAAAAGTTGAAAAGGTATGTCAAAATACGTGTATGTGTTTATGTTATATCTTACACACACGCACATATAGACTGTAACACGATAACTCAGGGTTCAGATAGTGAAGAACCCCACGATAAACATTATACACATACCAGACAATAATACGACGTGTATATATATATATATATATATAAATATATATATAAATATATATATATATATATATATATAAGTGTAAGCCATTTTGAGTTTCAGAAACAGTTTCAGATGGTTCGCTGTTACACACAAGTCCTGGGAGGTGACTTGTTTGTAGTAGACAGTTCCGCAGAACAAAATATTCTTACCGTGTCGAAACCCGGGAAAAGAACATGTGAAATTGCTCCAGAAAAGGTTTAATATTTATGAAGCAATTCTGGTTTCTGATTGGTTGGTAGCAGAAGGTGAATTAATTTGATTCGTCAGTTCTTAGCAGCATCGTTTATAAATAGAATCGTCCGACTGTGTGGGATCATACCCCTATTATAGCTCCAAAATATTGCAACAATATATATATATATATATTATATATATATATATATATATATATGAACGCCACCTCCACAATGTAACATTATTACATTCTATTGTTCCTTGCGACGTACTCTATCTACAACGTGCTGGGCCTCGAGTGTTACATGATAACGCGTGCGTAAATCTGTGTAACGTTACTATATGTTTTGAATTCATTAATACGTCCTCCGCACTTTTTCTAGGCCAAAAAGTAACTCGAGGATACGCGTAACACAAAATCAAATTTTAAAATTTACAACATTTCTTAAATCAAGTGTTCAAACAAGATTTTTTTTTTTTAAATGCTGAACCTATATACATATATTAGTTTTCAAAGATAAAATCTTCTCGTGAGAATGTGAAAATCAAAAAAATGAAAAATCACTCGTTACCGTAAATAATAATTTTTAAAATTTACGGTATTATTGTCATCTACTAGCGGAGGGTGGCGCGCGGCTTTGCTCGGTCGTAAAATACGCTTAAATATGATATTTTAATTTGTCCAGATTTCGTATATATTATTATAGAATCGTGATTTCAAACGTAAAGAAAAAAGTATTTGAGTGTCATTGGCTAGAATAGAAACCGAAAGATAAACTGTAGCATTCAAAGCTGGTGACGTTACCTCTGAACCAACATGACACGCATATGAACTGATTAAAAATAAACTAAGATGAATGCGCAAAATGTTTAACGATTTTTTTTTAAATTTTGACCCATTTTTGGCTCCTTAAAAACTATTTTAACTGGCTAAAGACCCATTAAAAATGGTCCATTAAAAAATCATTTGAGGCCCCTAGCGACACTATTCGATTTTTTGTTTTGGAAAGGATAGTTTGAAAATATGGAGACAGACGAAGAGACAGATAGACAGACAAACAAAAAGAAATAGCGTATTTTATATATTAGATAATGATGATTGCAAACGTCTTGTCAGACGAGTGCCACTCCCTCAGACACTTAATGTCCGTGAGCCTAGAAATGACTTGTTTTTTTTCTTAGTTCTACTGGTGAATTCACACGCTCACGCAGGCATGATACTGAAGACAGTCATTGAGATCAATTATTACATGTGTCCAGCATTTCAAGCCTCCATGCATCATAAATTTCCATCGCCACAGGACCATTTTTATAGACAAATGCCTGAGGGAGTATCTATACACAGGTGATGTTACAGAGTCTTAGCTTTGTACGACAGCTAAGTCTCTCTCTCGGTTCAAAATGTTGAGATCCAGCAACAAGCAAGAGCAAGATAGCCAGCAACAAGTTAAACTGCAGACCAGCTTAATGCGGGTACTGGTCTCCCGCTTTATGTTTTTTTAAATCAGAGATTTGCTTCTCCTAGAAAGGTTATATTAGATAATAGGACCCTACGTAGAGTAAGTTATGTCCACTAGTATCAATTTTAGCGAGGGTTACATGAGTACTTGTCTGAATTACCTTGCGGAAAACGGAAAAAGACCTCATACAACTGCGATAGTTATTGAAGTGAGTGTCCAGTAAACTCGCAACAAACACAGGTGTCCAGTGATACTACACAGAAATGACATAGCAAAAGAGTTGAGATGCGTTCTGAAAATGTAGAGAGCGATGTAAAAAATCTAAAAGAATGTTACCTTGATGATGCCGTCTGCATCTCTCAATCCTCAAGTAGAAAAAAGTTAAGAATTGGTCCCTCTTTCAGTAAACAACGCTTTTCTAAATAAAACGGTTACAAGCTAGCAAGTCCCCATTATGTTAATGGATTGACATTTACCCCTGATCTGAAATGGAAGACTGACATCAGATCTGTTTCCAATTTCGGGAGTAGAATGGTTGCATCATTCTACAGCACCAGAAGTATCCCTTTCTTCTGCTTGGACAAAAGCCAAATACGTCTAATGAAATTTAATGTGAATCTGAAGTATTTGAATTTTTAAATAAGAAGTCGTACACGTACCATGTTCCCTTAAATTTATAAACATACATGTGTATCTAACTTTAATAAGTGGTGACTGTTTATATATAATCAGTGGAACGTGTTAAATGGCAGTTTATCGACTAAAAATCTTCAGACTTGGTCTGATGGACACAGTGTGAGAAACTGTCGGTCACCCTCGTTTTGAGGAAGAATACTTCTTTGGGGTCTGACCTGAAATGGAAAATGATATCAGATCTGTTTCCAATGTCGTTAGTAAAATGGTTGGATCATTCCACTGCTCCAGAAGTATCACTCTTTTGCTTACATAAGAGCCAAATACGTCTAATTAAATTCAGCGCCAATCTGAAGTATTTGAATTTTTAAATAGGAAGTCATACACGTATCATGTTCCCTTTAATTATTTTAAATACTCAAAAAAAAAAAAAACGGAAATTTGAGAATTATTTCTTAATTGATATTGATTTGAAAACTTTCAGAGATATCTAAATTTTAATGAAAGGCTTCCATCCCATTTGGTACTGGCCAGGCTCAATGTTGCTTAACTTTGCTGACCTTGCGAGAACCAATGTGTCAATGGAATTATGCAGGATATACAAATTATGCCTGCACATTCAAATTTATAAACATACACATGTATCATGTTGCCAAAATGAGTAGAAAGTATCTTAAACCAAAACAATTTTTTTCTCGTCTAGTCGCCACAGCCAAACACACACATACGTCCGCCTTATATTTACTAGTGGACGTATTGCAAAAAGAGCGATCCTGACGCATTCCTCTACTTATACAAGAGCAAAAAAAAAAAAACTTCCTACGATGGAGTACTGTTGCTACATCTTGGGTAGAGCTCTTAAAAGCGCCCTTTCCTGCCTTAAAAGCGTACAAAACCGTATTTGAAATCTAGTGGATGATAACCTCCCTACGCCGTATGTTGCACAGAAAAGACGTTGCGAGGCTATCTCCGCTTTATCGATAATTTAATTGTAGGTGATATACTTACCTGACACCTAACATTCTAGGGTCAGAGTGCAGTATCTGTACTGATGCTACAAATTAATTATTGTCCTTAGTAAATGGAGGGAAACCCATTGTATACCGAGGCAATTTTATTTTTGCCAACCTCCAGAGTGCCCTTCTTGGGAAGCTAGTTTTCCCCGTATTAAAAATGATATTGTGTCACATTCTGCTTTTATAGGGAAGCGAATAATACTTATTTTAATGGTAGGTATTCGACTGAGCCCCAATCTGTGATCCCTCCCCCGTAAAACGTTCACAATAAATACTTACCCGGCTGAAACAACTGCTAACAATTTTTTTACTCCCTATCTGCACCCAAAACTAAACGAAAATTCCATGAGCACATTTTATTTTCTTATAAGTGTTTGTCTGATTAACGCAATACAGATAGTTTGATCACCGACTGACTAAACCATGGTCGTTTTCAAGGCTAATGTGCATAAATTCCTATTGGGTCGTCCATTTAGATAATCTAGCCCTACCCAAATTCCAACGTGGCAAATCTTGTCTTGTGTAACACTTAACTCTTATCCTTGGTTGGTCTCCTGCATGTGTAGATTTAAGTTGAGTCACAGAAGATCACAGCCACGAATGGATCATCGATTACACTTGGAAAAGCGACAATAAAAAAGAATGAAAAACCAGCGACCATGCACGTATGGGAAAAAACATTCATAATTTATTCGTTTTCTGATTGCTCACTTGCAAGACACCACAAGTCCACAAAAGTACAGATAGATAGAATGGATAGATAAATATATAGATAGATAGAATGGATAGATAGATAGAATGGATAGATAGATAGAATGGATAGATAGATAGAATGGATAGATAGATAGATAGAATGGATAGATAGATAGATAGAATGGATAGATAGATAGATAGAATGGATAGATAGATAGATAGAATGGATAGATAGATAGATAGAATGGATAGATAGATAGATAGAACGGATAGATAGATAGATAGAACGGATAGATAGATAGATAGAACGGATAGATAGACAGATAGAACGGATAGATAGACAGATAGAACGGATAGATAGACAGATAGAACGGATAGATAGACAGATAGAACGGATAGATAGACAGATAGAACGGATAGATAGACAGATAGAACGGATAGATAGACAGATAGAACGGATAGATAGACAGATAGAACGGATAGATAGACAGATAGAACGGATAGATAGACAGATAGAACGGATAGATAGACAGATAGAACGGATAGATAGACAGATAGAACGGATAGATAGACAGATAGAACGGATAGATAAACAGATAGAACGGATAGATAAACAGATAGAACGGATAGATAGATACATAGAACGGATAGATAGATAGATAGATAGATAGATAGATAGTGTTGTGGTGGCACCCACTCATTTACATATATGGATAATATTGCACATATTTGGTTCCACCTGCAAACATAACAGTTGGCGACGAAGTTGAACGTCAAACATAACAGTTGACGACGAGGATGAATGTCAAATATAACAGTTTGACGAAGAAATAGAAAGAACTCACTAAAAAAAAAAAGTACAACGCAACGGTTGACATTTCTAAGGAATACAAGTTTTGACGAACGAAATAGTCATAAAAACGCGTTTTACGCTTAAGAGACGTTCGACTCAAACGGAAAAAATTGTAATTCAGTGAACATTGGAAAGCGGTAAAATATTTTCCTTGCGGAAGTACAACACTAAAAGAAAGGAACAGTTGTTTCCTAAGTTCAAAGAACAAAAGCTGCATTCAGGTAAAAAAAAAAAAAAAGTTACCTCGATTAATAATATTTGATTTACTAAAATACTAGTCGGAAAAATAAAGGCAAACCAAAACCGTTAATTACAGTCTCAAAGAAAAAAAAGAAAAAAAAAACTCGAACGTGGCAAAAGCGACAATTTACGCCGTTTCTCTTGGAATTCATCTTGAAAAAAACCAACAAACTGTAAAAGTGAATTTTTGTTTTGTTGTAAAACGACAAACAGATTCGTATTACTAAATTACGAAGAACAAACGTACAAGAAAGTAACATACAGGAAAAAAAAGTTCACCAGTCGATTTCCTAATTGCTGTTCTCCGTTAGTAAAATATCAACTAAAAACGTTTTAGTAAACCAAATTTTTTTTTCTCTTCGGTATTAAAAAATACCACAGTTAAACTAAAACCAAGGAAAGAATTTTTTTTAAAATTGAACTTGTCACTGGGTAACGGATATAAGACAGTAAAACATCACGTAAGAAAACAAACAAAAGAAAGAATTAAATGTAGTCTATACATTTTATTTTTTTTTAATTGTGACTCGAGTTGACATTTTTTTTTGTGGAAAGAGTTGTACTCAAGTTCTGCTGTTACTTATTAGGAAGTGCCTAAAACGGAAAAGTCAATCATATTTGGTGGTTTAAGTAAAAGCCTCGGTTTTTTTTATTTTGGGGTTGGATGAGCTTGACTCGCTAGCGAAGTGAGAAAATATTATTCAAGCAGCGATATTATTATTTATTGAAAACAGAAACTTTGAACAATTCTTGTTGTAACACAAGCCATTTTATATTTTAGAATACAAAAAAAATGCAAGATTTATCTAGAATGTTAATGCAATTTTTGCAGACGCAACAACAGGCACAAGCCGAGCGAGATGAACGAAGAGATGAGAAATTATTGAATTGGCAACTGGAACAAGAAGAAAGGCAGAACAAATTACAATTTGAACATGAAGAAAGGCAGAACAAATTACAATTTGAACATGAAGAAAGGCAGAACAAATTACAATTTGAACATGAAGAAAGGCAGAACAAATTACAATTTGAACATGAAGAAAGGCAGAACAAATTACAATTTGAACATGAAGAAAGGCAGAACAAATTACAATTTGAACATGAAGAAAGGCAGAACAAATTACAATTTGAACATGAAGAAAGGCAGAACAAATTACAATTTGAACATGAAGAAAGGCAGAACAAATTACAATTTGAACATGAAGAAAGGCAGAACAAATTACAATTTGAACATGAAGAAAGGCAGAACAAATTACAATTTGAACATGAAGAAAGGCAGAACAAATTACAATTTGAACATGAAGAAAGGCAGAACAAATTACAATTTGAACATGAAGAAAGGCAGAACAAATTACAATTTGAACATGAAGAAAGGCAGAACAAATTACAATTTGAACATGAAGAAAGGCAGAACAAATTACAATTTGAACATGAAGAAAGGCAGAACAAATTACAATTTGAACATGAAGAAAGGCAGAACAAATTACAATTTGAACATGAAGAAAGGCAGAACAAATTACAATTTGAACATGAAGAAAGGCAGAACAAATTACAATTTGAACATGAAGAAAGGCAGAACAAATTACAATTTGAACATGAAGAAAGGCAGAACAAATTACAATTTGAACATGAAGAAAGGCAGAACAAATTACAATTTGAACATGAAGAAAGGCAGAACAAATTACAATTTGAACATGAAGAAAGGCAGAACAAATTACAATTTGAACATGAAGAAAGGCAGAACAAATTACAATTTGAACATGAAGAAAGGCAGAACAAATTACAATTTGAACATGAAGAAAGGCAGAACAAATTACAATTTGAACATGAAGAAAGGCAGAACAAATTACAATTTGAACATGAAGAAAGGCAGAACAAATTACAATTTGAACATGAAGAAAGGCAGAACAAATTACAATTTGAACATGAAGAAAGGCAGAACAAATTACAATTTGAACATGAAGAAAGGCAGAACAAATTACAATTTGAACATGAAGAAAGGCAGAACAAATTACAATTTGAACATGAAGAAAGGCAGAACAAATTACAATTTGAACATGAAGAAAGGCAGAACAAATTACAATTTGAACATGAAGAAAGGCAGAACAAATTACAATTTGAACATGAAGAAAGGCAGAACAAATTACAATTTGAACATGAAGAAAGGCAGAACAAATTACAATTTGAACATGAAGAAAGGCAGAACAAATTACAATTTGAACATGAAGAAAGGCAGAACAAATTACAATTTGAACATGAAGAAAGGCAGAACAAATTACAATTTGAACATGAAGAAAGGCAGAACAAATTACAATTTGAACATGAAGAAAGGCAGAACAAATTACAATTTGAACATGAAGAAAGGCAGAACAAATTACAATTTGAACATGAAGAAAGGCAGAACAAATTACAATTTGAACATGAAGAAAGGCAGAACAAATTACAATTTGAACATGAAGAAAGGCAGAACAAATTACAATTTGAACATGAAGAAAGGCAGAACAAATTACAATTTGAACATGAAGAAAGGCAGAACAAATTACAATTTGAACATGAAGAAAGGCAGAACAAATTACAATTTGAACATGAAGAAAGGCAGAACAAATTACAATTTGAACATGAAGAAAGGCAGAACAAATTACAATTTGAACATGAAGAAAGGCAGAACAAATTACAATTTGAACATGAAGAAAGGCAGAACAAATTACAATTTGAACATGAAGAAAGGCAGAACAAATTACAATTTGAACATGAAGAAAGGCAGAACAAATTACAATTTGAACATGAAGAAAGGCAGAACAAATTACAATTTGAACATGAAGAAAGGCAGAACAAATTACAATTTGAACATGAAGAAAGGCAGAACAAATTACAATTTGAACATGAAGAAAGGCAGAACAAATTACAATTTGAACATTTTGAACTAACAGTAGAAGATTTCAAATGCCTAATCTTCGCACAAGGGTTAGTTTCCACGAAAAATTCAGAAATACGCAGACGAGTGTTGTCTAAGCTGGAATCTGAGCAAGATTTAACACTTCAGAAATTAGCAGAGGATTGTGAAATGATCATTACACTAAAATCGGATTCAAAAAAGATAGAATCCGGGGTGGCATATGTAAGAAAGGTTAGAAAGCCATACACACCAACCAAGAACTATACAAATAAAAGCAGTCAAAACGGAACGAGATATTCCAAATATAATAATCATAATTATAGTAAAGAATATAACAAGCCTCTTCCTAGATATAACTGTAAGATGTGCAGAAAAGCATTGGGAATCAGATTGTCCTTATAAGAAGAAAAAATGCTACATTTGCAAGAAGTCGGACACAAAAGCGATTGTTGCAGATATAAAGATTTCACCAGAAAGAGAGTACAGCAAACAACATCAAAGGAAAAATTAGACAAAAATCGGCGAAAATACATAAAAGCGGAAATATTTAAAACACCAATAAAATTACAACTGGATTCAGGATCCGATATTTCTATAATAAACTTAAATACATGGAAAAAGTTGGGTAAACCAACCATGATGAAAACAAGTAAATCAACTTGGACGGTAACTGGTAGTGAGATAAAATTTGAAGGAAAAGTTATCCTTCCGATAAAATTAAAAGGAATTATGAAGAAATTAAAAATGTTCGTATTGAAAAATAGCGAAAATCTGTTTGATTGAGAAATTTTGACTGTGGGATAAGCCAATCAATACATTCTGTAAAAAACTAGAATGTACTACTCCAACAACAGAAAATATAAAAGAGGACTTAAAAAAAATATTCCCTGAAGTATTCACTCTAATACAAGAATTCGGGTTTAAAGTAAAAGAAAATAAATGCGACTTTTGTATGAGCGAAATTAAGTATCTTGGACATATAATAAATAAACATGGGCGACGTCCAAACCCAGAAAGATCTGCGACAATAAAAAACATGCCCGCACCTAATAACATAACAATCTTGCAGAGTTTCTTAGGACTCGCAAATTATTACCAATCTTTTATTGAAAAAGAAGCGTTAAGTATAATCTTTGCAGTGACTAAGTTCCACCGATATTTATATGGTAGACATTTCATACTTGAAACCGACCATAAACCATTAGTCACAATCTACGAATCAAAAAAAGGATTGCCTGTATACACCGCAAATAGATGCTGCGCTGGAGTACGATCCTACTGAATTACGATTTCCAGCTACAACATCTAGCATCGAAAAAGATTTGCCATGCGGATGGACTTTCAAGACTGATACCACAGAAACATAATTTGGAAGAATCAGTGATTGTAGCAATTCGAACAAATGTTGAAGTGAAAAATATGGTAGCAAACATCATTAAAGAACTACTGGTAACATTGTCGGACATTAAAAGAGAAGCCGATAAAGATGAATATATAAATGATATAAAAGAAAAAATTATAAATGACAAAAAGGTTCAGGAAATTTTTTCCATATGTAACGATGTGTTATTATACAGCGAGAGAGTAGTAATACCTAAAACGTTGCAGAAGAGGATTTTGACAGACTTCCACACAGGACATCCGGGGATAAACCGGATGAAGTCTCTAATGAGAAGCTACGTATATTGGCGTAACCTGGATATTCGACATAGCTACGACAATAAATAGATGTAAAGGATGCCAGTTAACCGCAAAACCCCTACCTATAGTACACAAACCTTGGCCGAAAACCGACCACCCATGGTCGCGAATCCACGTGGATTTCGCTGGTCAAGTAGGAGAAAATTACTACTTAATTGTAGTAGATAGTTACACAAAATGGCCTGAGGTAATGCGTTGCAGGAATCCAACAACGAACAACTCAATAGGATTCATACACGAGTTATTTGCACTGGTCACTGACAATGGAACTCAATTCACATCTCCAGACTTTAAGGAATTTTGTGACACGTTCCAAGTAAAGCATATCACTACTACTCCGTACCATCCAAGGTCGAACGGCCTTGCGGAGAGGTTCGTGGACACGTTAAAACGAGCGTTGAAAAAATCCATTGGGATACCAACGGAAAAAGCTTTGCAACAATTTTAGCAAATATATAGGATAACACCGCACCCTAATACACCGTCAAACATATCACCAGCTGATTTAATGTTTGCCAGAAAGGTGAAATCGGCGTTTGATAAA
This sequence comes from Euprymna scolopes, assembly GCF_053919585.1. NCBI lineage: Eukaryota > Metazoa > Mollusca > Cephalopoda > Sepiida > Sepiolidae > Euprymna > Euprymna scolopes. The sequence continues at coordinate 12,369,663 of NC_136526.1, forward strand.
CTATTGCCAAGACAGGCAATTGTCCGAAACACTACACACATGATAAGAAAGAAATATAACTCGGAAGATCGAGTATATTTCTAGTGCTACAGGAATAACACCTCTTACTGGGAATGTGGAGAAGTGGATAAGCGCATTGGTGATTG
>NC_136526.1:12374808-12389808 GCF_053919585.1 Euprymna scolopes
TATATATATATATATATATATATATATATATATATATGTCTAAAGAAGCTTTCTATAAAAAAATGCAAAAATAAAAATACAGAATGCAGTTTAGATTCCCCGAAGGAAAAAAAAATTAACTTTGACCTATCGCAAACTAAGCACCTACATAATCCGATTTCTAAAAAGTTTATAATGACCAAAGAGAATTCATTTATATAGGGATGGAAAAAAAAGGCCTTAACTAAAATTGTTAAATAGAAATACACTTTGCACTTGCACAAGCCGATTTCGCAAAAGTCTTCAATTTTAAAACAGAATTTAACTACATTACGATGAAAAGAGAAAACCTTAACTAAAATTTTGTAAATAGAAAACGGGATCATTAGCTCCTTACCATGTAGCTGTTTCGGATATATATATATATATATATATATATATATATATATGGCGATTAAGCTACACTGAATATTCCGCGTTTCATCCACTCTAGGACTCTTCAGGCTTATGCGCAAATTCTGTGATTATTAATCATTTTTATAAAAATAAAAACGATAAACAATCACAGAATTCGCGCATAAGCCTGAAAAGTCCTAGAGTGGATGAAACGCGGAATATTCACTGTAGCTTATTCGCCATATATATTTTATAAATTACTAACTAGCTCTACCTACGTATTGAGCACTTTTGAAGTAAATACTTAAAGTTTACACATAAATCTATACTTTCGTATATTAATTTTATGTGAGTAAATTAAGTAGTTTATATATATATATATATATATATATATATATATTAATTTATTTTTATTTCGGACTACTAGTCTCATCTTAATTAGTTGATGTTTTCCATTTTTTTTTTTATTGGATTGTTTATTCACAACGTTTCGGCCAACTAATTCCTCTGGTCTTCATCAGGTGGTAACCGCGACGGATAGGAACTCCGAATCTCCTAACTGCATTCTCAGCCATCACTGCCATCCGTAGTTGTTGTCGTCTCACCATATTTTGGCCAATTAACCTCTGGCACGCTTCGGGTGGGATTGAAACCGCTATCTTCAGACAATGTTCATCTGGAACTATAGAGATTCAACGTCTATCAACTGCGCCACGGGCCCCGAAGGGCGATCAAGGTTGGATTCTTTGATCTTATAAATCCACGTTTATTTATTATCTGATCTTCCATAGTCGGGTCCGTACCGATTGGTATATATATATATATATATATATATATATATATATATATTATTCCTTAATTGGAATTCATTTTTTGAGATGAGCATTATATATATTAATAAGTTGGCCGAAACGTTGTGAATAAACAATCCAATAAAAAAAAATGGAAAACAACAACTAATTAAGATGAGACTAGTAGTCCGAAATAAAAATAAATTAATATATATAATGCTCATCTCAAAAAATGAATTCCAATTAATTAATATAAATATATATATATATATATATATATATATATATATATATATATATATATATATATACCCCAAATGGGGAGCGACATATATATTTTTAAAATATAATTATCCACTGACATGTGTTTCGTCGTCTACGACTCATCAGAGTGGCTGAATCTAGCGAGATATATATATGTGTGTGTGCGTGCGCGTGTGTCTACAAAACCCGTCTTCGAAATTTAGCGGGTGGTGGCCTCTTTATACACAATACAGATAATAGACGCAAACCTCGCTTCACTATATAAATTTCCTGCGCGTGCACTATCACAGGGAGTATCCATTCTTTCCCAGTTCTGAAAGGAGTGTGTTCACATCTGAATTAAAGTAGGGTAATCGGTGCGTCTTTTCTTTTTGTTTAATTTGTTATTTTGAGAGTGTGGGGCTTGTTGGAAGGGATCAAGCTGTCGGCAACAGTTTATTAATGCGTCTACCTTGGTCACCCATCCCAACCCTTTTGGCCATACATTTTACTCCTTCGACTTGCCTGACAGCCCGAAACAAAGCGACCTAGTAACGAGCCGGGCAAGGGTGGTGGATAAAATCGGCAGGAAACCGGGTGCTTTAGAACATATGGGAAAAGGTTTATAGAGTTACACGGCCGGCAGGAGGGACCATGGTATGGCGGGAGAAGGGTTTAGAGTAGAAAAAAAAAAGGAAAAAAAAAGGGCCTCAAAGTAGAGTTAACTTGACAGGGATAATACTGGGAGCATTTACAAACAATTGGCCTGGAAATAAAGTAATGGCGAGGGAAGGGATTGCTTTGCGGGTGTTTCTAAACAAAAATGTGGACGAAACGTGATATCTGCCCGGTAAAGGTTAGCGTCTATTTTTAGAAACATTGCTCTAAAAATACCTAAAACGATTTTGCTTGTATCGTCTATTTTCCGTTTTTCTTTCTTTTTTTTATCTTTTTTTTTTACCATGGTGGATTCAGTTCAACATACACACCAAGGATTCCCACTAAGGAGCCGCAAGGACCCTTACCTCGGGCAAATGCAAGCTTTATTGGGGAAACTTCATGCATCGATCGATCTTAGGGCGCGCAGGAACAGCATGAAGATTTAAATAAATTTTCCGAGCAGGTACAAAAAGAACCATGTAAAATAATACTGTTAATATATATATATATATATATATATATATAGTTAGTTAGTTACATGTATACACACACACACACACACACACATATATATCTTTTTCAAAGTGTTTTAAACATGTTTTATTAACTATTTGCTCTTATATATATATATATATATATATATAAGATTTTTTAAATTTAATTATCCACTGACACATGTTTCGTCGTCTACGACTCATCAGAGTGGCTGTATCTAGCGAGATTCGTAATCGGGACCCAATGGTAATGAGTAGGGCTGTGACAATATTCTCTTTCAAATATGCTCTATATTCTTTTTATATGCCGGGAATATTCTTTAAGAATGTGCTCGAGAATATGCTTTTTTTTTTTTTTTTTTTTTTTTTTTTTTTTTTTACACGGGAATATTTTTTAAAAAGAATATGCTTTTTTTTTGCATAGGAATATTCTTTTTAAAAAGAATATGCTGCTTTGAGACGGAATATTCTCTTTGGCTACCGTATATTTATTTTTATAAATCGCATATTTTCACTGTACTTCAAGCGAATATATTTATGCTAGGTACCTTAGATTTACGTTTGCAACAATATTAACCCTTTCGATTCCAATGGGCCGATATATCGGCCATGGGGATTTAAGGTAAAAGAAGACCTACAGATATTTCGGCCTTACTATAGTATTTTAATAGAACGGGTATAGTTGAGTAGTTGGTAATTTTGCAATGTTAGGGTCGAAAGGGTTAATTATTTGTTTTTTTATAAATTCTATTGATGATTTTGTAAAAGCTTCAGTTAATGCCGAAAACGCAAGAAAATATATAGAAAAAACGTTTATTTTTATGCTATAAATACTTCTAACAATTAAACACTATCAAGCTTAAACAAATATTGTATTCATTGCATTTTACAATTAAATGCGTTTTTAAGTTCTCAAAATTGAAACTTCTGCGGTTGTCTGCTAAAACGGTCTTATACTGGGGAAAAAAACTCGTTCCACATCGCATGAGACTACTGGGGCATATTTCAAGCTGGCCATTTCTTCGGCACTTAAAACTTTTAAATGATCTATGTCATCCAAATTTCCTTCATTTTCAAAAGCCTTCCCACTAATAAGTGCATCGAGACGTTTTAAAGTAGCAAAACCTTTGTTCTTTGAAATGACATTCTTCAGCTTTTTACGAAATTGGGAGTCATCCATCTCCTCAAGTGTTATTTCGACCTCTCTAATTAATTCAATAGATTTTGAAAGACTCAGCCCTTTAGTCTCCAACTTTGCAATATTTTTTCTTAAAATGGAAAAACTGTTGGCTATAAAGCCGAGATCAAATGGCAGTGATTCCTCATCCAACAGTTTTTTGGACTCCAATATACTTTGGGCCTCTGTTTAATCTAGGGACATTATGACAGGAGTAATTTCGGGCAAATGTTTGACGTAATAATGCGCTGCATCTAACCACGTACCCCATCTTGTTACAATGGGACTTGGTGGAAGGGGCACTCCTGGGGCTAGTTCCCTGAACTTTTTGATCCGATTGGGTGCTTTTAAAAATATACTTTTTTTACAGTTGAAATCAGTTTATTTACTTTTGGGTGCGCCTGCCTGACTAATTCCGCAACCCTGTGCAAGCCATGGGCCAAACAAGTAACGTGCACGATTTTCGGGTATAAAACCTGATGAACATTCATAGCTTTGGACATATATGCAGCTGCATCAGTGGTTACAAGGAACACCTTATTATAAAGGACTTGCTGCGGCCACAAAAACTGCAACGAATCGTTAAAAAAAGCAGCAATTGTAGAATGATTAACTTTTGGCAGACATGCAATATTTCCCAAATAGCACTTGCTGCGTTCCTCTTCTACCCCAAGAATGCCAAACACAAAGCAAGCAATAAAACGCTGCTCTACATCAGTGGTTTCATCAATCGAGACCCACAGTTTAATTCCAGCGGCTTTTTCTCTGAGTGACTTCACTTTTACTTCGTACACTTCACTAACGTAATATTTTCTTAGTGTAGTCTGATTTGGAATATTTCTATGTGTGTACCTATGAAGAAAGTCTTTGAACACATTATTGCTTAGTTTATGAAACGGAATATCCGCTGCAATCAACGCTTTGCATAAGTCAGCGTTGAACAAATTATTTGTACTGGCCCCTAAATCAGTTGCTGCAGTAGGAACTTCGCCTAACGTTGCCGTGTAGGTCTTTTTTGCCAGATGTGCGTTGGTTTTTAAATGCTGCTTTATTAGAGATTTTTTACAACTTTTGATCTGTAAAAATAAAAATCAATTATTTAATGGTAATATATACATTTAAAGGAAGGGTGGAAAAAGTTATTTGAAGCCGATTAACATTTATTAATTAACGTAAAAAGTAGATAAAATAAATTGTAAATTTCAACGTTCAATCAAAGTTTAATACAGCTAGATTTACCGTTATAGAATTTCAAAAACAAAACTACTATAACAACGCCAATCTATTAGTCAACTATATTGCAAATTTTATGTATTAAAGTTTGTTCCTACCTGGATATTGCAGTATTTGCAGGTTAAGCAATTGTAGTTAACTGGTAATCTTCAAATTCATCGGCATATCTTGCCATCCGTTCAGCAGGAGTGCTAATTATTTTCGGCATTTTTTGTTTAGTTTTTTTAGATCTTGTAAATTCGTCCTGGGTACTAACACGCTTTGAGTATCTACAAGAACGAGATGTCTGTACATATTTATATATATGCCTATAATATCACTCTTTTTCAACAGACCAAATTTTAGACCCTTTTTTATGTAAATTCACATCTGTTAGGGTTATACCACGTTTAATTCATCTAAAAAAAATGAATAAATTAAAAACTCTTATCCAAATATTTTCTTTCAGCATATTTTTGGCAAAACAAAACTTATTCCATAAATATTTTGCATACTCTTTTTTAAAAAGCATATTCTTTTTTTTAAGGGATATGCTTTTTATCAAAAGAATATTCTCTAACCCAATATATGTAAAGAATTGTTTTTTATTAAAGAATATTCTTGACATTGCCCTACTCATTAATGTATATACTGTTTATATACTGTGAACAATTGAACACTCTATGGAACTTAAATATTTTATTTATTGCATTTTATAATTAAATTAGTCTTTAAATTATCAAAATTAAAGCTTCTTTGGTTGTCCGCTAAAATAGCCTTATAATGAAAAAAAAAAAAAACGTGTTCCAATCGTAGGAGATTACTGGACCATATTTAAACCTGGCTATTTTTTCGATACAAATTGTAGTTACAATCCTTTGGACACTACGGGGCCGATATATCGGCCCTGGAGACCTAGGGCAAAAAGGATACGCGGATATTTCGTCCCTAATATAATCCTCTAATAGAATGGCTCTCATTAGGAACCAAAGGTTATTGTAAATTCACAACTACGAAGGTTTTACCATGTTTAATTTAATCTATATAAAAAAGAAAACTTCGTAAAATTAAGACTCGTATGCAAATATTTATTTCAACATATTTTCGGCACAACTTATTCCATAAATATTTTGCATATTCTTTTTTTTTAAAGAATAGGCTTTTTGTTAAAGGAATATTCTTTAAAAAAAAGAATATGCTTTTTGTTAAAAGAATATTCTCTAACGAAATATATGCAAAGAATATTCTTTTGTAAAAGAATATGCTTGTCACAGCCCTAGTAATGAGCCTAACCCTAACCCCTGGATCATCTCGCCAACTGTCTGGATATATCGCGATTTACTTAGATGTTGTTTGGTTTTGGTTTTAGCGATATGTTTTAAATGAATTCAATTATTTACGAAAGTGCATTTTTACCTAAATGCGAGTTGGGAACAATTCTCCCCTTTAACCAATTTGGTACCCCCACATGGGGAGCGGTATATATATTATATGTAATTATCCACTGACACGTGTTTCGTCTATATATATATATATATATATATATATATATATATATATATATATATATATATATGTGTGTGTGATTAGTTTTTTTTTTTGGAAAAAGAATTCCAGCAGAGTGCTCAATTAAAAGGAAAATCCAAATTTTTATTCACAATATATATATATATATATATATATATATATATATATATATATATACATATATATATATATTGTGAATAAAAAGGAAAAACCTAAAAGAATAAAAGCAAAAATAAAATCAACGTTTCGTCCCTATTTCAGGGGACATCATCAGGATTTCTAGGCGAGGGTGTACAGGAAGACGGTCATATATCACATGCGAAAGAGGGGAAGTTCAGTTCTCTTTCTGTTCTTGAGAGAAAAAATTTCAGGATGAAAAGAGAATTTATATCTAGTGTGTTTGGAGGGGGGTCGGGTTATATACATATATGCATTTTTTTTTTTTTTATCAACCAGGATCTAAATTAATGTTTTGTTCATTTATTATTATATTGCCTATGATTGGGGCTACATTATAAAATCCTTTTCTTTGTTTGATGGTGGTAATGTTTGAAATTAAAGTGATATATGACCGTCTTCCTGTACATCCTCGCCTAGAAATCCTGATGATGTCCCCTGAAATAGGGACGAAACGTTTTTTTTAAACTTTGACCCCTATTATGACCCCTTAAAATTTATAGTTTCGGGCTCAAATCACTTTATTAAATTAGATCCAGGTTCAAGGAACCTATATCTAAAATTTCAAGTGTCTAGACCCAAAATTGTCGGAGGAGTTTGGTAGAGTTCTTAAAGGTCAAATCGTTTAAATTTGACCCCTTAACAGCCAAATTTCTGGCTGACACCCGTCACATCGATTTTCCCAAATCTCAGTACCCGGTATTTCAAATTTCCAAAATCTCAGTACCCGGTATTTCAAATTTCGAGTCTATAGACTAAAAATTGACAGAGTTATTGCGTAGGGAAATGTACACAGACAGACAGACAGACAGACACGTTCACTTTTATATATATATATATATATATATATATATATATATATATATATATATATATATATATATATATATAAATTCGATTGGCAACCACCCCTGAACTTAGGCTTGCAGTTCCACTGTTCCAAATTTTTATTTTATGTATTTCTTTGTTTTTGTATATTTTGTTTTGTTTTGTTTGTTTTTGTTTTGTTTTTTACTATCCTTTAAACCATTAAATTACTGACGAAATTCTTTGAATAATGATGTAATACTATTTTTGTTTGAATACTTTAGGGATATGCAGGGTGAGTCACGGGAAACCCAAAAGTGACTGTTTGGTGTGGTTTGAGAAAGTGCGCGATTTTTGGTTCATTCTTTTTTTTTTTTTTTTTTGTAGAAGAGAGAGCAAAGATTACTTCAGACGGCCATATTCAAATGTTTTAAAACATTTTCCTTCTTAAGCTTCGCAAACGAGGAATCAATATGGCATCAATGTGGGTTTCAACAAGATGGCGTCATTGCTCATACAGCGAGAGCGTCCATTACTGCTGTTCAAGCTCCATTCCCTAATCATGTCATTTCACGCTTTGGAGATCTCCTCAGTCCTCCGTGCTTATCCGATCTTCCCATGTGCAATTTTTATTTGCGGAGATGTTTTCAATCACGCGTCTATGCTTGGAAACCTCGCACACTTTGAGAATTGAAAACTGCAATACGTGAAAATATCTATCTTTTGACAAGCTTCTGGGTCTGTCCTTTACTCCTGACCTGAAATGGAACACGTACATCAAGTCTGTTGCCAAAGTCGCTGGGAAAATGGTAGGATCCTTCTACCGCCCCAGAAGATATCTCACTACTAATGCAATTCTCTAACCGTATAAAAGCCAAGTAAGTCCAAGGATGGGGTACTGCTGCCACATCTGGGCTGGAGTTGCTAAAAACAGCCTATCCTGCCTTGACAGAGTACAAAATAGACTTCGTGGCTTAGTGGGGGATGCCCTTTTCTCTTCCCTGTAATCTCTCTCCCACAGAAGAGACGTTGCGAGCCTGTCTTTGTTTTATCGTTATTTCCATGGCAAGTGCTCGTCCGAGCTCCAATTTTTGGTCCCCTCTCGCCAATCTTACACGAAAAGCAACCGTCTAGCTGAAACCCCACTCTTTATCTGCGCCAAAACCAAAAACGTAGATTCTATGAACAAAGCTTATTTCTTAGAAGTGCACGCCTGTGGAACTCTGTTCCGTTTGCCTGTTTCCCACCTGACTACAACTTAGATGTCTTCAAGTCCAACATAAACAAATTCCTGATGAATCGCCCCCTTAAGTAAGACACTTTATCAGATCTCAATTACTAACGATTACTACGATACTATCCCATTGATTACTGTAAACGCAATGAACTTATCCCCAAGTGGCTTCCGGGCCTTGATAAGTGGTGACCTCTATGTAAAAAAAAAAGAATCCTCCTCAAAATATAGGTCAAGAAACTTTAGTGGAAGTGGAGTATAACTTTAGAAAGCGGCTTCAAATTTGTGCTCGTGAAAATCGCCATCATTTGTCAGTCATAATTTTTCGCTTTTAAATATTTATTACAATTTCACCCCAAACAAGGCACACCGCCACTTTGATGTAGGGGGGGGGCTACTATCAGGGACACAAGCTACAGAGGTACTATGTGGGGTGTTGGGCAGCAAGATGTCGGTTCACGTTACACTTGAATTTCTGCATGTCAGTACAGTTGGGGAAGCAGGAGCTCGGAAGAGAATTCCAGCGGTTCTGGGAAAGAAACTACTGGAGTAGAAGGCTCTCTTACATCTAGGGATCTCAACTGTGAAGGGGTGGGATTTTGCTGCTTGTCAGGTTTGTCGAGAGTATTTACGTCGAGGGGGCACAAGTGCTTGCAGTTCGTCAGAGCATTCACCATTAAACAGGCAGAGGGATGCTACATTTCGTCGATGGAACAGAGGCTGAACTTAAATGACAGATCCGGGCCATATTAGGTTGGCGACTCTCTTTTGAATCCTGTCAAGGAATGAGAGACTAGTAGCAGATGGATCAGCCCAAATATGACAACAATACTCCATACATGGGCGAATGTTGGCCTTATATAGGTACAGGATACTTTCGGGCGTTAGCAGTTTTCTAGCACGGTAGAGAGAACCTACCTTTTTCGCAGCGGTCATGGTAATGCTCTCAATGTAATTGTTCCAACTCATGTTTCCTGTGAAAGTTAGGCCGAGGAGTTTAAAAGATGTACTTTCAGATAAAGAGTCTTTGGCCATTTCTGTTGGTGGCAGAGAAGGTTTCTTGTAGTTATTGAAGGAAACAACTTTAGTCTTGGCAGCATTGAATGTGACCATCCATTTTTGTCGCCATTCCACTACAGATTGGAGGTTGTCCTCTAGTGTTTCTGCCATTTCTCTAGATATGTGTTCATTTGTTTTCCTGTCGTGTCGGTTATAGAGCGTGGCACAGTTTAATAAATGTTTTTTATGTACATTAAAAAAAAATTGTTGAACTATTCGCAGAGTTTTTGTTTGCCTGAAAACATCCGTTTTCCATGACTCACCCTGTATCTTAGAAAATAAATAATGCAAACACTGGCGCAAAGATATTCTTTTCTTCTTTTCCGTCATTGTTTACGGATGGTGTACACGAGTATATGAATAGTTATAGGAATACAAATAAAAACCAGCAATCGAAGTCGCCATTAACATAAAGACAAATACGAACGTATTTTTTGACCAACCATTTATCATGACAAAATGTTTTATTCATAATGCCAGCTTGCAATTTAACCCTGCCTTGAGAATAGTATATTTGTCCATTTATGACTGGAAAGATGACTATATATCTATATATCTAGAAAAGTGAAATTGTCTGTGTGTGTGTGTGTGTGTGTGTGTGAGTGTACATTTCCCTAGCAAACTACTCTATTAATTTTCAGTCTTACAGACTCGAGATTTGGCATAAGAGGTATAGAGATTTGCGAAAATCTTGTAAATCGGTTTTCGGCTTAAAATTTGGTTGTCAAAGGGTCAAAGTTAACGATTTGACCTTTGAAAACTCTACCAAAGTCCTCCGCCAATTTTGGGTGCAAACACTTTAAATTTTAGATGTAGGTTACTTGGATATGGATCAAACATTTTAATTTGATTTGAACCCCAAACAATAAATGTCAAGGGATCAAAATTGGAGCAAAAATTTCTTTTTTAATTTCACCTCTGCAGTCTCTACAAAATTACTCAGCTAATGTTTGGTCTAAACATTTGAAATTTTACATTCAGACACAAGCAAGCTTTTTAATCGGTTTTTGACCGAAATTTTGGCTGCTAAGAAGTCAAAGTTAAAAAAGAGTTGACCTTTGTGGTATCTAGCGAATTATTCAGCCAATTTTGGGTCCAAACATTTGAAATTTTACATAAAGGGTATTCAGACATGCAGGAAGCTTTTTAATCAGTTTTTGGGTGAAAATTTGGCTATCAAGAGGTCAAAGCTGAAAGAGTTGACCGTTGCAGACTCTACCAAACTCCTCCACCAATTTTTGGTCTAAACACTTGAAATTTTAGATGTAGGTTACCTGGACATGAGTCAAACTTTTAATATATATATATATATATATATATATATATATATATACACACACATAAAATTATGAACAGTCCATAGGGCTTGAGCAAAAACCTGGCTGAACTGCTAATATATATATATATATATATATATATATATATATATATATATATATATTCATTTTTACTCCAAACAAAACACAGTGGCACTTTGATGTAGGGGGCTACTATCGGGGATATAAGTTGCAGAGATACTATGTAAGGAGTTGAGCAGCAAGATGTCTGTTTACATTACACTTGAACTTCTGCATGTCAGTACAGTTGGGAAAGCAGGAACCCGGAAGGGAGTTTCAACGTCTAGCAGTTCTGGGGGAAGAAACTATTAGAGTAGAAGGCTTTCTTACATCTAGGGATCTCTATTTTGTGGGGTGGGATTTAGCTGCTTGTCAGGTTTGTCGAGGGTATTTACGTCGAGGGGATACAAGTGCTTGTAGTTCGTCAGAGCATTCACTATTAAAATACTTGTAGAACAGGCAGATGGATATAACGTTTCGTCGATAGGAAAGGGGTTGAAGCTTAGATGACAGTTCAGGACCTATCATGTTGGCGACTCTCTTTTGAATCCTGTCCAGGAGCGAGAGACTAGTAGCAGACGCACCAGCCCAAATGTGACAACAATACTTCATGCATAGGCGAATGGTGGCCTTATAGAAGTACAGGATACTTTCAGGCGTAAGTAACTTTCTAGCACGGTAGAGGGAACCCACCTTCTTGCAGCAGCCTTGGAAATGCCTTTGAAGTATTTGTTCAAACTCCTGTTTCCTGTGAAGATTAAGCTGTGTAGTTTGAACGAAGTACTTTTAGGTAAATAGTAAACAACAAGAATAAACGTGCCATACTTTTTTTCGAGATGGGAAACACGCTTTCACCGGGCAACGTCGGTCAGCGGGTACTGCTAGTATTGAATAAAGTTCGGTTTTAGTATTAATTGTACTGTGTCCCTTTCTTTTCTTTTTAAAAATGCTTTAATGCTCTTTTTCAAAAGAGCCTCATATAGTATCGACAGTCTTTGCAATGCTCTCGATGTATCTGTTCCAACTCATGTTCCCTGTGAACGTTAAGCCGTTAAGTTTGAACGAAGTGTTTTCGTGTAATGTATCTTTAGTCAAAGCTATTGGTTGTTGAGGTTTCTTGTAATTATTCAAGCTTTATTACTTGTCATAATACATACGCGCACACAAGCATACGCGCCCACGTCCACACACGTACATATATTCACGTTCGCGTACATACACTCACATTCACGTGTATATGCACACACGCTAACGGACACACATGTACTCACACACGCGCACACGTACGCACACAGATAGACGACGTCACTTCCCCTTTCAATGGAAATGCACACATGCGCAAAAGACCACCGGAAACGCCTATAAACGAAAGAGCAACAAGCGGCTTCTTCCTTTTTCCGACCTGCCCTTCCGAGGTGGTTGGTCGGCGCACCAGCCACCGCCGTTTCGGCAGGCGCGCGCACGCGCGTACCTCACGCCATTTACTACTTTGTGGGACAAAAGGCCAACAGACAGTACGTACACTCTTTCTCTCTCTATCTACTACTTGTGCCAGAGAACACCACCGCGTAGCTGACGGCTAACATGGCGCACAGTTTAACTGATGTCAACCCTCTATCCTTTCTCTTTGTCTACACGCTGGACTATCATTCTCATTTCTACTATATTACTCACTTCTTTTCCCATGCGCGAACAAACGATCGTGACCCGAACGGGAGATGAACACACATTTCCTTTTTCCTTCTATACTACCAATCCTGCAACAAACGATGGTTACACCCGCGCGGACATGAACACATGTTATATCTAAAGCATTCATTCTTTCAGCAGTAAATAAACGACGTTTATCTTATCCATCAATTGAGTTTTTGTTTCCTTCAATTCCATTCGTTTCATTATTTTCTTGTGGCGAGTTAGGGTATTATTATATCCTGGTCCACAACAAAGGAAACAAGCTTAGCCTTGGCAACATTAAATGTGACCATCCATTTTTGTCCCTATTCCATTACCGCTTGGAGGTTGTCCTCTAATGTTTCTGCCATTTCCTTAGATATGTCTTTATTTGTTTTCCCATCGTGACTTTTATAGAGCATGGTGTCATCAGCAAATATACCCATCTCAGAGACAATTTCATCAGGAGTCGAACCTGTGCCCTTTATTATCCCTGATATTTATAAATGACCTCCCTGATAAAATAGTCTCTGAAATCAAATAAACACATATCCAAGGCAATGGCAAAAACCCTAGCGATATGTGTCACCTGGCGACAGTTTAGTGAAATACACACACACACACACACACACACACACACACACACACACACACACACACACACACACAAAAGCTCGCTCGAATACTGCAGAAGTGCCAACATTTTTTTTTTTTTTGGATATGATAGACTAGTGTCCATTCGATAATAATCCGTTGGAAAAAAATTGGCTAAAAAAAAAAAAAAAAAAACGGAAATAAAAATATTACAGAGGTGGGTACATCTTCCATACGTGTTCCCACGAATATTCTAATGTGAAAAATGCATCATAAAGAAACTGCGCGACTTCTATTACTAAAACGTTATTTTATTTATTTATTTATTTATTGATCTATTTCCATTCTTCTTTCTCTCATTCTGCCCCCCCCCTCCCAATTTGCTAATTTTCGTTTCTGTATTCGTCCCTTCTCGATACTTCCACGCTCGCTCAATCCCTTCCAACCGACAACAGCACAAATGTATTTCGGGAAGTCGTTCAGTTTAAAAATAGATTCAAACATCGAAAACGCAGCTTTATTTATTTATTTATTTATTTATTTATTTATTTCTCTTCCCTCTCTTTTTCTAACGTCTGGTTTGCCTTGTAGACGGTTGCCAAATTTCCGGAAATTACCGATTTGTCACGCCTTATGCCGACGATCGCCGCACGAATTTCGCAGTCGGACGGTTCACTGTAAGAAAGGAGATTATAATCCCAACTATCCCAGGATCAGCGTTTTACCCCTCCCTTTTTTTTCACACTCCTCCCCCCTCACATGCTTGCGTCCCCCCTTTTTTTCTTATCAATATATACAAAGCACTCGATGAACACAACCGGTTGGGCCATCTGTTGAGCTCTGGTTAGATTTATTTTTATTGGTATTTTTTACAAGGGAGTTACCTCTTATCAAGGTGCAAAAGGTCGCTCAAGAATAAGGGTTAATGAGCGTAAGGTGGTCACTGAGACAACAACATAGTGATTGTTATTGATGGAATAGAATTTGATTATTTAAAGGGGTGGGTGGATATGAACTTGTTTACATTGGACTTGAAAACGACCATGTTGTAGTTAGCTGAAAAACAGAATTCCATAGGCGGGCAATTTGAGGAAAGAAGCTTTATTCATGGAATTTTAGGCACAGATAGAGAGTGTGAGAAATTGTTGATAGTGGCTGTAGTTAGACGAGTGCGTTTGGTTAAAGTTTGCCTTAGATTGAAATTCAGACGAGTATTTGCCGTGAATGTAGATTTAGTTTCATTGTCCAAAACATAACTGGTTTTTCACACCCAGCTTCTTCTGGTTCAAAATTGTTTGGATTTAAACAATTTTGAATCAGAAAAAAAAAAAAATGAGTGCGCAAAGCCAGTTAAATTTTGGATAATGAAACTATAAAATCCAAAATTAATCTTTCTATTCTCTGTCTGTCTGTCTGTCTGTCTGTCTGTCTGTCTGTCTCTCTCTCTCTCTCTCTCTCTCTCTCTCTCTGTATTTTTCTCCCTTTTCCTAACGTGCAAAGGGAACATGAACTGGAACAGATGGTCCTGGATATGACCTTAAACTATATCCGATGGCGAGGCCCCAGCTTGCGGGCTTTGGGGAGTGTGGAGCCACCCCTTAATTGCCGTTGCTCCCAGGTCCACTCTGACCCGGAGTGGTAG
>NC_136526.1:12397308-12454808 GCF_053919585.1 Euprymna scolopes
CCCTTAAAAGTTATTGTTTTGAGCTGAAATCAAATTATTAAGTTAGATCTATGTCCAAGAAACCCATATCTAAAATTTCAATAATTTATAACCAAAATTTAGGTAAAAAGGAGTTTGGTAGAGTTCTCAAAGGTAAAATCGTTGAACTTTGACCCTTTAACAGACAAATTTCTGGCCGAAGATGGAGTACAAAGATTTTTCCAAATCTCAGTACCTTGGATATCAAATTTCGAGTCTGTAGATTTAAAATTGACAGAGTTATTGCGTAGGGAAATGTTAACACACACACACAGAGATAAAGAGACACGTTCGCTTTTATATATATACTAGCAAAAGTACCCGTCGTTGACTGGGTTCAAAAACAGCCTACAGAAAATGGATTCTGAATTATGAAAGTATGATAGGTTATGAAAAGGAAGGGTTGTAAAGAGATAGCTTCGAATTTGGGGGTATCAAAACCAAAGCAGAATATGATGAAAGTAAAAATAAAATAGATAACCCCCATAATTTATTATACCATACCTGTTCACACTGAAACACTTATCACAATATTCTGTGGATCTATATTAAAAAACCTTGTTAAACTTTGTGACATATTTCCATTCTATGGAGGTCAGGCGCGAACGAACACCCCATAATTTTATTATACAATATTTGTTCAAACTGAAACATAATTATCAAAGTATACTTACGCAGGTAGATATGAAAAGTCTTTATTAAAGTTTGTGCGTATTTCCATTCTATGGAGGCCAGGCGCGAACGCAGGCCACAATTTTATTATACCATCCCTATTTAAGTTAAGACATACTTATCAAAGTATTATTATGTACATCTATATCAAAAACACTTGTAAACGTTTTTCTTTTTAATTTTTTATTTCCATACTTCGTAGACTAGGCGCGAACGCAGACCCCACAATTTTAATGAATCATCATTATGCCAGATCAAACATACCCATTCCTGTGTCTCGATACATCTTCTATCATTATATGTGATCAGTTATCTATAATAGTCAACCATATAGGAGCATATTCGTGATCAGACACACACAGACGTTCAACTTTTATATATATATATATATATATATATATATATATATATATATATATATATATATATATATATATATATATATATATATCAGGGGCGGAGATGGGACTAGTGCCACTCGTGCCCAGCACGACCAATAACTCGGTCAATGTTATTCAAAATGGATTAAAAAATAGATCGTTTGGCCAGAGAAATGTAGCCGAGAAGCGAGAAATTATCAAAGTTGGGCGCCCAACTCCTTCATTGGTGAATAAGGTTAGAACTCGTTCGTTCCAATCCAAATTGTTTAATGACATTGACTGGTTATGTGCGAGTAAATCTGAGAAAAAAACTCTATTGTTGGCCTTGCTTGCTTTTCACGTCTAAATCAGGACAATCATGGACTGATACTGGCAAGGTACGTTAGTCAATCAATGCTATACAATGGAGAGTCACGCAATAGGAACTATAATGACTTACTCTGGGTCCACAAATCATGGGTTGGGAACTGAAGTTGTCAGACGGCAGTGGGGGGCACTAGCGGTGTCAGAAATTTCGTGAAAAATAGTGAATAATTCCACCCCATCTTTCCAAGCTTATAACTCCTCGAAAAATGCAATTCAAGCCCTAATTTTTTTTTCAATTAAAGGAGAAAGGACCAAGATTTCATTAAAAAAAAAAAAAAAAAAAAAAACGTGTTTTTTTTTAAAAAGGTTTTAAACTTCGGGCTTTACAGGTAAAATTCTATAAGAACACTATGTTTTTTTGTTTTAAATTTGAATATATTATGTATTGACCTTTTCTCTTCAATTTGTGAGTAAATAATTATGTACTCATCGGGTTCTAAATTAATTATTATTAGACATTTACAAAATGGGAGGCGTGAATTATTCGACCCCCTGTCTTTCCAAGCTTATAACTCCTCGAAAAATGTAATTCAAGCCCTAATTTTTTTTTTTCAATTAAAGGAGCAAGGACCAAGGTTCCATTAAAAAAAAAAAAGAAAAAACAAATAACGTGGTTTAAAAAAAAAGGTTTTAAACTTCAAACTTTACAGGTAAAATTCTAAAAGAACATTATGTTTTTTTTTTTTTAATTTGAATATATTATGTATTGACCTTTTCTCTTCAATTTGTGAGTAAATAATTATGTACTCATCGGGTTACTAAATTAAGTATTTACTTTTTAATAGACACTTAAAAATTGGGATGGGGGGGTTCGTTAATTTAAAAAAAAAAAAACGTTTGTGTAAAATATTATATTCGATTTATTGGAAAGAACATAAAATTTCACATTTACCCTGAAAAAAAAAAAAAAAAAAAAAAAAAAAATATATATATATATATATATATATATATATATATATATATATATATATATATATATTTATATATATATACAGTGATGATCATATTTATTGGCACGGTAAAATAAAACTTAAATTTTGTCTAATAAATTCGAAAAAAGGGATTAAATTAAAGAAAATAACAAAGTATATTATGTATTTTTAACTGGCATTTCCGATGCAGCAATCGGATTTTAGAAAAAATAAATAACAAAGGAACAACAAACATAATTGCAAAAAACCCTTGTTCAAAATTATTGGCACGGCTTTGTTTTTCTTTTAGTATCAGTATAATATCAATCAATTTCCGGTTTACGTGCTTTCTGAACTTTTTTATAGCCATATTATGCTTGTTTAACGCTAATTCAGTGAATAATTTTTTTCAGATAATTTTTAGATAGCGATTTATTTAAACTATTATAAGTGACTAAATTATAATTTTCAATCGCCATGGTTAAAACTAAGGAACACAGCGAAGACGTCAGGAAGCTTGTTGTAGCATGCCATATCAATGGGGAGGGCTATGATAAGATTTCAAAGAAGCTAAACCTTCCAAAATCCACTGTTAGAGCCATAATAAACAAGTTCAAATCGCAAGGCCACGTTATGAGTTTAGAGGGTAGAGGGAGAAAAAGGATTCTTTCCCCAAGAGATGAACGGAAAATTGTTCGACAAGTAAAACAAAACCCAAGGATCTCTGTTGGGGAGATTGTTGATGAACAGAGCACCTCTGGAGTGAATGTATCTCGACATACAGTTGGTAGAGTTTTGAAGAGAGCTGGTTTAAAAGCATGTCGTCCGAGAAAGACTCCCTTATTGAAGCCTATGCACCTGAAAGCAAGGCTAGCCTTTGCAAAACGTCATATTGATAAAGATGTTGCATTCTGGAAACGTGTTCTATGGACTGACGAAACGAAAATAGAGTTATTTGGCCATAATAAAGTGTCTTATATTTACAGAAAATCTGGCGAAGCTTTCCTGCCTAAGAACACCATACCCACAGTGAAGCACGGTGGAGGCAGTTTGATGTTTTGGGGATCCTTTGCTGCCTCTGGACCAGGGCGACTTGTTAAGGTCACAGGTAGCATAAAAAAGGAAGATTATGTTAAAATATTGGATGAAAACCTGAAAGACTCTGCTAAAGAGCTCTCACTTGGTCGTCGTTGGTGGTTCATGCAAGATAATGACCCAAAGCATTCGGCTAAACTGACTAAGAAATGGCTTGAGGACAATCATATTAATGTTTTGGAGTGGCCATCACAAAGCCCAGACCTTAATCCAATTGAAAATTTATGGAGAACATTAAAATTGAGGGTAATACAAAGGAAGCCTAAGAATCTTATTCAATTGGAGGATTATTGTCAAGAAGAGTGGGCTAAAATTACTACTGAAGAGTGCAACAACTTGGTTGTAAACTATGAAAAGCGACTGAGGAAGGTAATCAAGGCCAAAGGCTATACAATTGATTATTAAATAAATCGTGCCAATAATTTTGAACAAGGGTTTTTTGCAATTATGTTTGTTGTTCCTTTGTTATTTATTTTTTCTAAAATCCGATTGCTGCATCGGAAAGGCCAGTTAAAAATACATAATATACTTTGTTATTTTCTTTAATTTAATCCCTTTTTTCGAATTTATTAGACAAAATTTAACTTTTATTTTACCGTGCCAATAAATATGATTATCACTGTATATATATATATATATATATATATATATATATATATATATATATATATATATATATAGTGGAGTCGGGGAAGGTGAAAGTAGGAAAACAAGACGACTGGTGAGAATACGAAGAACATTTGTATCCAGAACAGGGTTAGTGATACAGGAAGATTAGTAAGTCTATGAGGGGGGGGGGGTCTCGGTACGACATCCGGATAGCTCTCATTGAGCGATCTATACTTGCTGCTTATATGGCTAATGGATAAGTCCATCTTAGTGATTATAAGTGTGTGTATGTCCCCACAACATTATATATATATATATATATATATATATATATATATATATATATATATATATATATATATATATATATATATATATATATATATATATATATATATATCACAAGATTTCAAGCTACGGTATAACTGGAAATGTTTTCTCGATTATTAAATCATTTCCTCTCTGATAGGCCCATAAGAGTAGTGGTTGGTGGGCAGAAATCAGAAGCCCACAATATTAATGTTGGTGTCCCTCAAGGGTCCATCCTGGGCCCAACTCTCTTGCTGATCTACATCAATGATCTCCCAAAACACATACTTAAATCATTTGGTGACATCTATGCTGATGACGCGACCATCTATGGCAACACATCAAACGCCATAAATGACAAGGTTCTCTCTGATTCTCTCTCCTCCGATCTTGAGCGTGTGGTACAATCCATCTAAATCCAAGCTTCTATCTTTACATCATCAACGCTCAGATCCCCAGCTGGCATCAATTGAAATGGATGGCTCTCGTCTTGGGGAGACTCTATGTTTTGACCAGC
Organism: Euprymna scolopes; assembly: GCF_053919585.1. Taxonomy (NCBI): domain Eukaryota; kingdom Metazoa; phylum Mollusca; class Cephalopoda; order Sepiida; family Sepiolidae; genus Euprymna; species Euprymna scolopes. The sequence continues at coordinate 12,402,186 of NC_136526.1, forward strand.
TTCTGGGATTGACCTCTACTCCTGATCTGAAATGGACTACGTACATCAAATCTGTTGCCAAGGTCGCTGGAAAAATGGTGGGATCCTTCTACCGCTCCAATAGCTATCTCACTGCTGATGCAATTCTCTATCTATATAAAAGCCAAGTACGTCCAAGGATGGAATACTGTTGCCATATCTGGGCAGGGGCTGCTAAAAACAGCCTATCCTGCCTTGACAGAGTACAAAATAGACTTCGTAACCTAGTAGGGATGCCATTTTCTCTTCCCTGCAACCTCTCCCCACAGAAGGGACGTTGCGAGCCTGTCGTTGTTTTATCGTTATTTCCATGGCAAGTGCTCGTCTGAGCTCCAATCTCTCGTCTCCCCTCACCAATCTTTCACGAAAAACACCCGTCTAGCTGAAATCACTGTCAGTAATTTCCCCCACTCTATATCTGTGCCTAAATCAAAACGTAGATTCCATGAACAAAGCTTCTTTCTTAGAACTGCACGCCTGTGAAACTCTGTTCCGTTTGCCTGTTTCCCACCTGACAACAACTTGGATGTCTTCAAGTCCAACATAAACAAATTCCTGATAAACCGCCCCCTTTAGTAAGACACTTTATCAGATCTCCATTACTAACGATTACTACGATATTGTCCCATTGATTACTGTACACGCAATAACTCTTATCCCTGAGTGGCTTTCGGGCCTTGATAAGTGGTGACTTCCATGTAATATATATATATATATATATATATATATATATATATATAACTACTTCATTTACTCACATAAATTTAATATACGAAAGTATAGATTTATGCGTAAATTTTAAGTATTTACTTCAAAAGTGCTCAATACGTAGGTAAAAGTACATTCAAAAATAAAAAACACCGTATAAAAACAACACTAGCGAATAAATACTGGGAACTCAAAGAAAGCGGACATTCGCCGGTAGTCGAATGGAAAATAATGAGACAAGCTACCACGTGCAGACATTTAGACGACCCATGTAAATTATGCCTCCATGAAAAATTTGCTATCCTATACTTTAAAGAACCTCAAAATCTATTAAACTGTAGACGAGAAATAGCAAACAACTGTGTTCACAAAATAAAACTTACTCTAGGATAACGATGCAAAATAGCTTTAAAACTAACAATAACAATAGAAAACAAACGAATAAATAAATTAAATAAACATGAATATACATAAACGATCACACATATATGTATATATATATATATGTATATATATGTGCATGTATGTGTGTACACATAGGTATATTTATATATATAAAAAAAAGGAAGGAAAAGATCTACCTTAAACCACTAACCTAGTTCTAAAACAGATCCTTTGTTCGATAAAATGCATGCCCATTGGCTGATAGGTGGGGGCGCGGTGGATACTAGAAAGCTGATTGGCTAACTAGAAATCCTCAACATATATAAAAACAAGAAGCAACCACAAAATTCGCGCATAAGCCTGACGAATCCTATGGTGGATGAAACGCAGGGTATTCAGTGTAGCTTAATCGCCATATATATTTTATAAATTACTATATATATATATATATATATATATATATATATATATATATATATATTAGTCCTCGCGCAAAAGAGCAGGACATAAAATGTTCTAAATAATAATAATAGAATAACAATAACAAAGACTTTCGCTGGCGAGGACTACTATTGACCGTATTCAGTCCTTTTGAAATATTCGTCTCTATTTTTCTCGTTATGTACTGAATATTTGTTAATGAAACCTATATGAAATATGTTCCTTATTAAATTTTAAAGATTTTCTATTTTGAAAGAAGTTTTTAAAAATTTAATCTAAAAAAGTTATTTTAAAGATTTTGTAAAAATAAAATTCAGATTTTATCATTAGTCAGGCCTGTATTACAAAGAGGGAGTTGCAAAAAATAAGTTGTGGTGTGAGGAGAAATACAAACTGAAATAGAGAGAAGGAGAGTTTAAAAATATAATCTTAAAATACACGTTAGAAAAGCATTTCATCCAAGGCATGAAAATTGTTAAACAAAATGTTTTTACTATAGGCTTTAAAAATAAAGGTACAACATTCAATTTGAAATTTATTTATCTTCAAAGTGCACTTTTATAAATTTTACAAAGTAAGGTATAAAAATTTAATTCAAATTGAATCAAAAAATTACCTTGGATTTATTTTATGTAATGTACATTTTGTTGCAATTAAAAACATTATCTTTCATCTAGCAATTAATGATATAGATATAAAATTTTCAATGATTTTTTTTTTAAAGTGCAACAGAATGTACATTATATAAAATAAATCCAAGGTAATTTTTTGATTCAATTTAAATTGAATTTTTATACCTTATTGTGTAAAATTTATAAAAGTGCACTATTAAGATAAATAAATTTCAAATTGAAAGTTGTACCTTTATTTTTAAAGCCTATAGTAAAAACATTTTGTTTAAAAATTTTCATATATATATATATATATATATATATATATATATATATATATATATATATATTAACAGACCTGTGAAGTAGGAATTTACAAAAAGTTTTTATTATTCGGCAGAATACTCCAAAGCTGGTAGCTAGGTGCTCCTTAATCCGCGGATTTTAAAGGAATTCAAATTCTTTCTCATCAGAGGCAAACCTTTTTGTAAATTTCTATCATACAACTCTGTTCTTCTTATTATTTATCGTAGGCTCTACTAACCTCAGTGAATGTATTGAGCTTTTTAATTTGGTTGGGATCACGATATAAATAACACTATTTATATTTGGTTTTGGTGTTTGCTTTCCCTTGATTCGTAAATTCCCCGTTTACGAGAGAGAGAGAGAGAGGGGGGGAGAGAGTGAGAGGTGAGTTATCTGCCCTTAAAAAGCAAATCTGTTTTGTCAACTTTCTTCAAATCGAGTTCATTTTTTTGTTCACCCCTCCTCCCCCCACCCTCTTTTTTCACACTAAAGAAGATTTCACACCAATTTTTTATTGCAATTATCCGGGCATTGATTGATTCAAAGACGGAAGTTTATTACGAATAAACTAGAGAAAACTCTAATTCTAACAGAAGCACGACAGACAAACGAAAATTCTAATTCAAACAGAAACATGACAAACTAATGAAAATTCTAATTCAACAGAAGCATGACAGACCAACGAAAATTCTAATTCAAACAGAAACATGACAGACCAACGAAAATTCTAATTCAAACATAAGCATGACAGACCAACGAAAATTCTAATTCAAACAGAAACATGACAAACCAATGAAAATTCTAATTCAAACAGAAGTATGACAGACCAACGAAAAGTCTAGTTCAATCAGAAGCATGACAGACAAACGAAAATGCTATTTCAAACTGAAGGCTAACAGACCACTGAAAATGTTATGTTAAATCGAAGGCTGACAGACCAACGAACATGTTTATTCTAAGAGTGCTGGATCAAAGGACGAATAAATCTCTCATATTTTTCAACAGTTTGTTAGTCTGAATGCATCTCTCATTTAGCCGATAAGCGGAGAGAGTGAGAAAGAAAGAGGGGAGGAACAAGAGAGGAAGACAGAGAAGGAGAGAAAGATAGCGAAATAGAAAAAGAAAAAGAGAGAAATAGAGAAAGAAAGGGAGATACAAAATTATTTGAGAGAAAGATAGAGAGAAAAAAAGAAAGAGAAAGGGAGGGAGACAAAGAAAGAGGAGAAAAGAGAGAGAAAAAGAGAAAAGGAGATAGGCAAAGCGGGAGAGAGAGAGAGAGAGAGAGAGAGAGAGAGAGAGAGAGAGAGAGAGAGAGAGAGAGAACGTGCTTTTCTCTTTCTCCTAAAAACTCTACGCTTTGCAAGATGGCGGCCGGTTTATTGCGGTCCGATTGTGGGGGAGTGGATCGACCGATTTTGAAGGCCGTTGCTGCCATCAGTGTGGAGATAGGGGGCAGGTCGTTTCTGTGGACGGAAAAAGGGGCACCAACGAAACAGTAGTGCACTAGGTGTATCAGAATTTTTGTATGAATTTTTGACACTCCTAACACGAAACTGCGAATAAAATATTAAAAAAAAACTCGTAATTTCTCTTTTAAAAGTTGGTTGTTTATTTTCTTTATGGATTATATTTCCAAAATAAACTATTAAAGTTGTATAAAAAGTAATAGAAATATTATTTTTTATTTTTTTAAAAACAGTGTTTACAAAGTGCCGGCGCGCCTTCATGCAGCCATTTGTTTTACGTAATGAAATCAATTGAATTTTACGAGTTAAGTATTTTTCAATTTTTAAACTTTAAAAATCTATCAAAATTTTTCTATTGATTCAATTTTTCCGATATTATCAGGGTCAATGTGAAATTGTATGCTCTTTCCAATAAACCGAATATAATATTTTAGACAAACGTTGTTTTTTTTTTTAATTCACGCCCCCCCCCCATTTTGAAATGTCTATTAAAAAGTAAATAATTAATTTACTCACCAAAGTTTTATATATCACAAATTGAAGATAAAAAATCAATAAATAAAATATTCAAATTTAAAACAAAAGAAATAAGTATTTTTTTTTAGAAATTTACCTGTAAAGTCCGAAGTTTAAAACCTGTTTTTTTTTTTAAAAACGCGTTTTTTTTTGTTTTTTTTTTTTTAATGAAACCTTGGTCTTGCTCCTTTAATTGAAAAAAAATTAGGGTTTGAATTACATTTTTCGAGTAATTATAAGCTTGGAAAGACAGGAGGTCGAATTATTCAATATTTCTTACACACCTAGTGCACTACCACTACAAAAATTGAGAATTCGCAGATGTAGCAGAAACGTCAAACGCAAAGGAGAATATTATCGATTTCATCCCATAATATTCCTAACTCTAGATACGAAATACTAAAGGTCCGTCCGCGCGTGGCTCGCTCTGCGTTTTTCTTCTCTGCATCTATAAATAGAACGTTCTGCCTTACGGCTGGACCGCCTGCGCCTCTCTACCATATAGCGTCAGTGGTTTGAACTGAAAAATCGCAGCTGGTCACTCCGACAAATAGCAAAAACACAACGCCTCTTTACTACAAAATACCGAGTTTGCTAGCGAAACGTTGATGTATAGGCTCAATTATAGTATAGGGTTCGTTAAATTACAGCGCATATTCCGTTTAGTTTTATTCGGAATCGCATTTTCAAATCTCATTAGACCCGTCGAATATTAATCACCAGGTGTATTTACCCGGTGTTGCCTAACTAAAAGAGCAACGAGTTATAATACTTGCATTGCTATTGAACCAGTTATTACTCTGGTAAAGTAAAATAAAAATAAAAAATAAAAAAACGGGTTTGTTTTACTGTACACATAGATTCGAAAAAGTTGTCACAAAACAAATATATAACAAATAAATATTATCAAAGGCAAGATAAGTTACTTTTCTACCTAACTGGATATGTTTTTAGTGTTTATATTTAATGTAGCATGTTTATTCAGCTCGAAAAACATACAATGTTTACCGATGTATTGGAAAATTTAAAATAGCAGCCGACTCTCACTTTGAGGCGGTAAGTTTTGGAAAATGAGTTATAGATAAAAAATAAACAGACAGAATACTGTTAGAAACTCGCTCAATATATGTGACCATGACATAGGCTGACATATATTCGGCGGGTTTTTAACAGTATTTTGACTGTTTTTTTTATTTATAATTCATTTTCCCAAACTTACCGTCTCAATACATGTGTACAGTAAAACAAACCCCAAAAAAACTAATGCTTTTTTTAAACTTCTGAAATCACGCTAGACAAATTAAAATATCATATTTAAGCGTATTTTACGTCGCTGGTATTAAAATATAAAATGTTTGATTTTTTTTTTTTCGATTATATCAAAGGTGCAGATATTTTCTCAAACGTAAATCCACGTTTGTGGGGGTGTGATCTGTAGATTTTTAGTTTTATTGGTAGTTTAAAATCTATAAATATTGATCTGTATATTATTACAACTAGAAATGGAAGATTCTGATTCAAAGTAATCGTCCCAACACTATTTGTGTTTTGTTTTAGTTACAAGAAAAATAAATTCTGCAAATCTAATTGGTTGTTTTGGTTGGTTGTTTTGGTTTTACGGCATATCAACCCTTTTCAGGTTATTTAATGCCAAATCCAAAGATTTTGAAGAAAAATTTTTTAATAGAATATATTTGTTTTTTTCAAGTTGGTTTCTATTTAACCCATAGTTGAGACCCTAACAGGTACTACCACTCCGGGTCAGAGTGGACCTGGGAGCAATGGCAATTAAAGGGTGGCTCCACACTCCCCAAAGCCCACAAGTTGGGGCCTCACCACTGGATATAGTTTAAGGTCATATCCAGGACCCTGCAAATCTGAGTCGATATTGCGATATGAAATAAACCGATTTTCGTGGTTTTCTTTTTAGTTTTTTTTTTTTTATTTTGGTCTATTTTCTTTTTTAGTTTTTTATTTTGGTCTATTTTTTTTTTTTTTTAGTTTTTTATTTTGGTCTTATTTTTTTAGTTTTATTTATTTTGGTCTATATTTTATTTTTCTTGTTTTAATCTTTTTTTTTTTTTTTTTAGTTTTTTACTTTTGTCTATTTTTATTTTTCATTTTCGTTTTTATTTTATTTTTTATTTTGGCCTGATTTTTGTTTGTTTTTTTGTTTTATGTAAGTCTAATCTTATTTTGGTCTATTCGGGTATGGAGCATCTAGTCAAATGGCAAGAAATTCACCCGCTACCTCAGACACTCCAACCAAAAGATCTTTTCAAGATTCTAACAGTCCCTTTGAATACAATTGTTTGTATCTCTCTTGCACTTGGTTTACCGGGTATATTTTCGAGGTAGTTCTTTTTTCTTCTTTTTTATTCGTACGGTTGCCACTATAATTACTCGAATGATAGAGATCTTCCTACGATTCCAGTTTCTTTTTTCATACTGTACGTAAGACCTTGTTATTTCAGTATCTTTTCCTTTTCAGCTATGTTTAACCCAGCGTCATTGGGCACACTGACTTCTACTAAGGTTGCATCTTCCTCCATTTTGTTCCATATCACTATCTCAAGAGCCTGTAATCAACAAAATGATTTGCCTGAGTTTTGTATAATCGCACACATTAAAAATATTCTAATGTTGTAATTTATGTCAAATTTTATGTCAAGAATAGTCTACGGGTTCCATATTTTTTTTTTTTTTTAGTCACGATCATCCCTAACAAGGCATATCGCTATTGGGACGGAAGGAGCTACTATTTGAGACTATTTGCTTAATTGCCATTGCTCCCAGGTCCACTCTGACCTGGAGTGGTAGTACTTATTAGGGCTCCAACTATGGGTTAAATAGAAACCGACTTGAAAAAAAACAAAACAAAAGTATTCTATTTAAAAAATGTTCTTCAAAATAACTGGATTCAGCATTAAATAACCTGAAAAGGATTGATATGCCATAAAACAAAAACAACCAACCAACCAACAATACCAGGAGCTTACCAGAGCTATCTTGTGCTTCGCTTCGTTTCCTGACTAGGACATTGGACAACGTTCTCCTATTCCTTATTTCCAATTTCTTTCTTTCTCTTACAAGCTAAGCAAGTTGGTTTGCTTAGCTTGCTACTTGTGCTTACCTGGCTGGTTAGAGCCGGTCTTGTCTGAAAGGTTGAAGGTACCTGATTGACAGTTTGTCCGGCTGCTGTTCCTGACTGACAGTGCAGGCGCCCTAACTCTTTGCTAGCGCTTAGAGCGGCTACTCTGACATCAGTTGTATAATATCGGGATGGTTGTAGTGCCATGTCGCACATGGGAAATGACACCACTGCTATCTCTGGTGGGCTTTCACGAGGCTACAACTTTCTAGGCAAGGCTATGCTAATAGGCCATTGTGTGTATATTCTTGGTGTCAAAATGGGTGTGAATTTTGACAAGGGTCACACTGAGTGCATAAAAATCTAGATCTGTAAAACAGAAACGAGGTAAAGTTGAGATAGGGGCAGAGGTCAAACGCCGTAGACAAATAGTTTGAAATGAAGAATGATGTCACGTTTTTTAGCGGACAAAATGTTTTTCAAATCAGTCTCTTTGTGGAAGCTATGTGAATGAGACGCTACCAATAAGGTAGAAAACTTGTATTCCAATGTGAATGTTACTTTGATGTCTGTCCGTGAGCATCACTCATTTCTTGGCTTCACTTTCGTCAAGATATATATATATATAGTAAGTTACTATATATATATATATATACATATATATATATATATATATGTGTGTGTGTGTGTATATATATTTATATAGTAAGTTATAAAATATATATGGCGATTACGCTACACTGAATATTCCGCGTTTCATCCACTCTAGGACTCTTCAGGCTTATGCGCAAATTTTGTGGTTGTTTGTCGTTTTTATATACACATCTTCTATTGAGATTTTAGTTAGCCAATCAGCTTTCTAGTATCCACGGCGCCCTTCCTATCAGCCAATGAACATGCACTTATCGGACAAAGGCCTATTTGACTTCTGGTTGACCTGTTCCTTTGTGTGTGCTCTATTTAGCCTGGATATCTAGTTTCTTGACCTGTTTTAAATCTAGGTTAGGGTTTTTTTATGTTAATTTATATATAAATATGTATATATGTACATACATATATGCACATATATATACATATATATACATACATATATGTGTGATCGTTTATGTATATTCATGTTTATTTAATTTATTTATTTGTTTATTTTCTATTGTTTTTGTTAGTTTTAAAACTATTTTGTATCGCTATCCTAGGGTAAATTTTTTCTTGTGAACACAGTCGTTTGCTATTTATCTTCTACAGTTTAATAGCTGTTGGGGTTCTTTAAAGTACAGGATAGTTCATGAAAAATTTGCTATCCTGAAGATCAATGGTCGTTATCAGCAATGATAAATAAAGGAACAAACGTGTCCCGATAAAGACAAAAAATAGACGTGTTACAAATGCGGCCCGAGAACGACAAGGAAAGACGTGTCTTAAACATAACTGGACAAAGACAGAGTACCATGCGTTCGACACAGCAGAGTCTTGTTGAGCATATTGGCTTGCAAGGATACCGAACGTTATTCAAAAAGTACCTGTAAATAAATGTCTACTGTTTCACTGACAAAAAAAGAGTGAGTCGAATTCTTTCTTATCATTGTTTCCTATCGATTGTCTGCATTCAACTTGTGGTTTCCGAGTGTTGACACGTAACAACTACATTACAGGAAGACAAAACTAGGCTAGCTACAGATTCTTTGAATCAAAGGAATTAAAAGAAATTAGCGAAGTCAAGACAAATAATGTCTGCTACTTCGCCATCATCCATGACTTTTGCATTTCACTTCTTTACAATAAAAAGATTCGTCAAGTAGGATGTTTTTGCGGTATTTATTGAATGAACTTTCGATGATTTAGGCCGCAGGTGGCATCTTTGTATAAATACTATAAATATTTAAAGAAACGTCTGTTCAAATATGATTGGACACTTTATTGTTTAGTTCTAATAAAATATGTCAGTCATAAAATGATTCCCTCCTCACTCTCTTACTCTCCCATCTATCTATTTAGCTGTCTATCTATCTATCTATCTATCTATCTATCTATCTATCTGTATATCTGTCTATCTATCTATCTGTCTATCTCTTTATCTGTCTATTTATCCGTCTTTATATCTGTCTATCTCTGTCTATCGATCTATCTGTCTATTCATCTATTTTATTGTTTATCTGTCTATCTATTTATCTATCTATCTGTCTCTATCTGTCCGTCTGTTTTTCTATTAGTCTATTTATCTATCTATCTTTTTTGTCTTTCTATCTGTCTACTTATATATATTTCTATCTTTCTGCCTATTTGTTTGTCTATCTATCTATCTATCTATCTATCTATCTATCTGTCTGTCTATCTATCTATCTATCTATCTATCTGTCTTTCTGTATATCTAGCTATCTATCTGTCTTCCTATCTATCTATCCATCTGTTTATTTATTTATCTGTCTATCTGTCTTTCCAACTATCTATCTATTTATCCGTCTTTTGCTCTCTCTCTCTCTCTCTATATATATATATATTTATATATATATATATATACACACTCTCTTTCTATGTCTCTCTCTCTCTCTATATATATATACACTCTCTCTCTTTCTCTCTCTCCCACTATAATTACTCGAATGATAGAGATCTTCCTACGATTCCAGTTTCTTTTTTCATACTGTACGTAAGACCTTGTTATTTCAGTATCTTTTCCTTTTCAGCTATGTTTAACCCAGCGTCATTGGGCACACTGACTTCTACTAAGGTTGCATCTTCCTCCATTTTGTTCCATATCACTATCTCAAGAGCCTGTAATCAACAAAATGATTTGCCTGAGTTTTGTATAATCGCACACATTAAAAATATTCTAATGTTGTAATTTATGTCAAATTTTATGTCAAGAATAGTCTACGGGTTCCATATTTTTTTTTTTTTTTAGACACGATCATCCCTAACAAGGCATATCGCCATTGGGACGGAAGGAGCTACTATTTGAGACTATTTGCTTAATTGCCATTGCTCCCAGGTCCACTCTGACCTGGAGTGGTAGTACTTATTAGGGCTCCAACTATGGGTTAAATAGAAACCGACTTGAAAAAAAAATTAAAAAATGTTCTTCAAAATAACTGGATTCGGCATTAAATAACCTGAAAAGGATTGACATGCCGTAAAACAAAAACAACCAACCAACCAACCAACAATACCAGGAGCTTACCAGAGCTATCTTGTGCTTCGCGTCGTTTCCTGACTAGGACATTGGACAACGTTCTCCTATTCCTTATTTCCAATTTCTTTCATTCTCTTACAAGCTAAGCAAGTTGGTTTGCTTAGCTTGCTACTTGTGCTTACCTGGCTGGTTAGAGCCGGTCTTGTCTGAAAGGTTGAAGGTACCTGATTGGCAGTTTGTCCGGCTGCTGTTCCTGACTGGCAGTGCTGGCGCCCTAACTCTTTGCTAGCACTTAGATCGGCTACTCTGACATCAGTTGTATAATATCGGGATGGTTGTAGTGCCATGTCGCACATAGGAAATGACACCACTGCTATCTCTGGTGGGCTTCACGAGGCTACAACTTTCTAGGCAAGGCTATGCTAATAGGCCATTGTGTGTATATTCTTGGTGTCAAAATGGGTGTGAATTTTGACAAGGGTCACACTGAGTGCATAAAAATCTAAATCTGTAAAACGCCGTAGACAAATAGTTTGAAATGAAGAATGATGTCACGTTTTTTAGCGGACAAAATGTTTTTCAAATCAGTCTCTTTGTGGAAGCCATGTGAATGAGACGCTACCAATAAGGTAGAAAACTTGTATTCTAATGTGAATGTTACTTTGATGTCTGTCCGTGTGCATCACTCATTTCTTGGCTTCGCTTTCGTCAAGATATATATATATAGTAAGTTACTATATATATATATATATATATATATATATATATATATATATATATATATATATATAGTAAGTTATAAAATATATATGGCGAGTACGCTACACTGAATATTCCGCGTTTCATCCACTCTAGGACTCTTCAGGCTTATGCGCGAATTTTGTGGTTGTTTGTCGTTTTTATATACGCATCTTCTATTGAGATTTTAGTTAGCCAATCAGCTTTCTAGTATCCACGGCGCCCTTCCTATCAGCCAATGAACATGCACTTATCGGACAAAGGCCTATTTGACTTCTGGTTGACCTGTTCCTTTGTGTGTGCTCTATTTAGCCTGGATATCTAGTTTCTTGACCTGTTTTAAATCTAGGTTAGGTTTTTTTTGTTAGTTTATATATAAATATGTATATATGTACATACATATATGCACATATATATACATATGTATATTTATGTTTATTTAATTTATTTATTTGTTTATTTTCTATTGTTTTTGTTAGTTTTAAAACTATTTTGTATCGCTATCCTAGGGTAAATTTTTCTTGTGAACACAATTGTTTGCTATTTATCTTCTACAGTTTAATAGCTGTTGGGGTTCTTTAAAGTACAGGATAGTTCATGAAAAATTTGCTATCCTGAAGATCAATGGTCGTTATCAGCAATGATAAATAAAGGAACAAACGTGTCCCGAGAAAGACAAAAAATAGACGTGTTACAAATGCGGCCCGAGAACGACAAGGAAAGATGTGTCTTAAACATAACTGGACAAAGACAGAGTACCATGCGTTCGACACAGCAGAGTCTTGTTGAGCATATTGGCTTGCAAGGATACCGAACGTTATTCAAAAAGTACCTGTAAATAAATGTCTACTGTTTCACTGACAAAAAAAGAGTGAGTCGAATTCTTTCTTATCATTGTTTCCTATCGATTGTCTGCATTCAACTTGTGGTTTCCGAGTGTTGACACGTAACAACTACATTACAGGAAGACAAAACTAGGCTAGCTACAGATTCTTTGAATCAAAGGAATTAAAAGAAATTAGCGAAGTCAAGACAAATAATGTCTGCTACTTCGCCATCATCCATGACTTTTGCATTTCACTTCTTTACAATAAAAAGATTCGTCAAGTAGGATGTTTTTGCGGTATTTATTGAATGAACTTTCGATGATTTAGGCCGCAGGTGGCATCTTTGTATAAATACTATAAATATTTAAAGAAACGTCTGTTCAAATATGATTGGACACTTTATTGTTTAGTTCTAATAAAATATGTCAGTCATAAAATGATTCCCCCCTCACTCTCTTACTCTCCCATCTATCTATTTAGCTGTCTATCTATCTATCTATCTATCTATCTATCTGTATATCTGTCTATCTATCTATCTGTCTATCTCTTTATCTGTCTATTTATCCGTCTTTATATCTGTCTATCTCTGTCTATCGATCTATCTGTCTATTCATCTATTTTATTGTTTATCTGTCTATCTATTTATCTATCTATCTGTCTCTATCTGTCCGTCTGTTTTTCTATTAGTCTATTTATCTATCTATCTTTTTTGTCTTTCTATCTGTCTACTTATATATATTTCTATCTTTCTGCCTATTTGTTTGTCTATCTATCTATCTATCTATCTATCTGTCTGTCTGTCTATCTATCTATCTATCTATCTATCTATCTGTCTTTCTGTATATCTAGCTATCTATCTGTCTTCCTATCTATCTATCCATCTGTTTATTTATTTATCTGTCTATCTGTCTTTCCAACTATCTATCTATTTATCCGTCTTTTGCTCTCTCTCTCTCTCTCTCTCTCTCTCTATATATATATATATATATATATATATATATATATATATACACACACTCTCTTTCTATGTCTCTCTCTCTATATATATATATACACTCTCTCTCTCTCTCTCTCTAGATATATATATATATATACACACACACTCTCTCTCTCTCTCTATCTCTCTCTCTCTAGATATATATATACACACTCTCTCTCTCTCTATCTCTCTCTCTATATATATATATATACACACTCTCTCTATATATCTCTCTCTATATATACACACTCTCTCTCTCTCTATCTCTCTATATATATACACACACTCTCTCTATATATATGCACTCTCTCTCTTTCTCTCTCTCTCTATATATATATACACTCTCTCTCTATATATATATATATACACTCTCTCTATATATATATATACATATATACACTCTCTCTATATATATATATACTCTCTCTCTATATATATATATATACACTCTCTCTCTCATATATATATATATATATATATATATATATATATATATATATATATATATATACTAGCAAAAGTACCCGTCGTTGACTGGGTTCAAAAACAGCCTACAGAAAATGGACTTTGATTTAGGAAAGTATGATAGGTTATGAAAAGGAAGGGTTGTAAATTTGGGTTGAATTTGGAGGTATCAAATCAAAGCAAAATATGATGAAAGTAAAAATAAATAGATAAATCCCATAATTTATTATACCATACCTGTTCACACTGAAGCACTTACCACAATATTCTGTGGATCTGTATTAAAAAAACCTTGTTAAACTTTGTGACGTATTTCCATTCTATGCAGGTCAGGTGCGAACGAACACCCCATAATTTTATTATACCATATTTGTTCAAACTGAAACATAATTATCAAAGTATACTTACGCAGATAGATATGAAAAGTCTTTATTAAAGTTTGTGCCTATTTCTATTCTATGGAGGCCAGGCGCGAACGCAGGCCCCACAATTTTATTATACCATCCCTACATACTTATCAAAGTATTAGCATGTACATCTATATCAAAAACACTTGTAAACGTTTTTTTTTACTTTTTTAAATTTTTTATTTCCATACTTTTAATGAACCACAATTTTAATGAACCACCGTTCTGCCAGATCAAACATACCCATTCCTGTGTCTCGATACATCTTCTATCATTGTATGTAATCAGTTTTTTAAAATAGTCAACCATATAGGAGCCTATTCGTGACCAGACACATACACACACATTCAGCTTTATATATATATATATATATATATATATATATATATATATATATATATATATATATATACACGGCATAATCACGTTGACACATCGATTCCCGTCAGATCACCGAAGTTAAGCAACGTTTAGTCTGTTCAGTATTTAAATCGGTGACTATTTTGGAATTCCGAGTGCTCCCTGCTTATCTTGGCACCGTTTTCAATTGTCCTGGACTTGTCCTTGCCACTGGACTAAAGCAGTACCGATTACGGATAGGAATGGTTGGAGATTGTCCAACCCTGGCCTCACAATTATACACACAGTTGCTATTCATTGTCTTTGGAGACTGAACGGAGGCATTTATTTTTTATCTATCTATCTATCTATCTATCTATCTATCTATCTTTCTCAATAGATTATTGCCGATCAATATGTATAAAGACGTATACATATCTATTTCCTCTGCAGGAGGTTGTACACAAGGTAAGACGGTGGTTTGGAATCCCAGCGAAGTAGGTGAAGTCCACTCTGATCATTTCCGGGTAGACCGATATAAACAGAAGTTGAAGAGAGTCCGATATGGAGAACTAAATATTGGTCCCCTTTGTTTCGATTTAAAACCGACGGTACTGATGGCGTTTTTCTGATCTTCTGTAACAGATATTTAAATAAATATGACGTTTTTACTTTCGCTCTATAAATTGATCGTATCATTTACAATTTGCAAATGCTACTGAGGTGTCTGTCTGTTCAGGATGAATTGCCAAACCAAGCCGAACTAAAAGTAACCGATTGTTGTCAAATCTGCAATTAAAGAAAATAGAGGTGCCAGTTTAAAGTTCGGCGCCTTTAAATAACGATATATATATATATATATTCCGTAACCACAACCAAGGTAAATGTTTCTCGCATGTTTTTTTCTCATTAGGGATCCCCCCTCTTTTTTCTTTCTATTCGAAAAATGCTACATTGCCAAAAGTGTGGTTATTCATAAAGTCTGAAGAAATGCTGGTTTTTGAAAATTTTCAAACGATATAATGCTTGAAATTGTCGAACTGGACATTGAAACAATTGTAACATAAAATGAAATACACTTTTCGTTGCCATCAACACCTTGTCTTGTAGTCTTGATTTTGCACACAAGTATATTAATGCTCAATTATGAAATGTGATAATTTTGTAGCTTAATCCTTAAGTCAACCTTTTTTGGCTTAAAGCCTATTGGTAGATGAAAATTTACTGAATTACACTAACTCAGTATATTACATATAAGTCTATATATATATATATATATATATATATATATATATATATATTGTCAGTCAATATATGTAAGTAAAGTGGATGTTTCTGCAAATATTTAAAAAATATTTGCAGAAACATCCGCTTTACTTACGACAAAAACGCTTGTTTTATTTTGGTGTCTTCAATTCCGCCCTCCCCATTTTTTTGCTGATTAGGAGATTATGTTTCAAGAAAAAAAGACCTTTCTCAATTTTTTCAATAATTATTTTCAGTTTTAATTAAAATGAACATCGTTTCCGAAACGATCGTACACTCAAGTTAATTTTGTTTGTTTTTCCTTTTGAAACTGATTGATAATTCACAATTATTATTTTTTTACTCAATATATATATATATATATATATATATATATATATATATATATATATACACACACACACAAACCATATCGGATGTATATGTACACATATATGTATAAAACCATGTATTATATATATATATATATATATATATATATATATATATATATATATATTAGGGTAGGTCGATTTTGGAACCGTACATAATGGTATTGGTAGAAAGTTGCAAAATAATGTTAAAAGTTACCACAAGAAATATTTTTCTGTAAAATTTTGTATTTTGTTGCGAATTCCAACTTAAAGACCAACCATACCGGATGTATATTATTGTACATATATATGTATAAAACCATATATATATATATATATATATATATATATACACACACACACAAACCATATCGGATGTATATGTACATATATATGTATAAAACCATATTATATATATATATATATATATATATATATATATATATATATACAGTTAAAGCCGAAATTATTGGCACCCTTTCAATTTTTACGTTTTTTGGAGAAAAAACATTTTTTCACTAATTATTTTTATTAAAGTGTTAATGAAGATTTATATTGACCATCTACAGATCTCCTGAAACACTTTTAATTTATTATAAAATCTTCCAAATAAATATTATTAATGATAACAAAAAACAGACGAATTCAAATTTATCGGCACCCTTTATCAATAGCCACTTGCAACCCCTTTGTTTTTAATAACAGCTTTCAGACGCTTTCTATACGACATTACTAAATTCCTACACACATCAACAGGAATATTAAACCATTCTTCCTTCGCGATATCTTCTAATTCCCTCAGGTTCCTTGGTTTCCATTCTTTTCACATTCGCCTTCACTACAGCCCACAAGTTTTCCATTGGATTCAAATCCCGACTTGGCCACTTCAAGACGTTTATTTCATTATCCAAAAGCCATTCTTTCACTGATTTCGCCGTATGTTTTGGATCATTGCTCTGTTAGAAGACTAGAACAACTACTACAACAGTAGAGCGGCCACCCCTTTTTATCTACTCCAACTCTCAGTCAACGAGATTCACGCGTGACTGAAATGTCTATTTAACTTGTAAGGAATAGGCACCCAGGTTCTTTGATTAACGGACCACCGGCCGTGTTGGTCACAGCTACCAGCACTCCTTTCTTCCCCACCGACCTATCCTCGGCAAGTCAACCAATTCAAAATTCTCACGAGAATCGAAAACGAAACTTTAGCGTTCAAAGCTGGTGGATGTTACCACTGTACCAACATAACACGCGTACGAACCGATTAAAAATTAAAATTGAAAAAAAAAAAAAAAAAAAAAAAACTAAGATGAATGTACAAGGTTGGTCGCTCCACCCTGTATAACGATTTTTTTAAATTTTGACCTCTTTTTGACTCCTTAAAAACTATTTTAACCAGTTAAAAAACCTATAAAAGAACGGTCCATAAAAATTCAATCATTTGAGGCCCCTAGCGCTGCTCTGCGACTTTTAGTTTCGGAGGAGATAGAGATTGAAAATATGGGGACAAACAGACCTAGATACAGACATTATATATATATATATATATATATATATATATATATATATATATATATATATAGTGTTATAATGGAATAATTCCAGGGGGAAATCCGGGTATGAGAGCTCAATGTGGTAAACAGAGCAATAACATAAAAATATAACACGGAAATTACATAATTGTCGATGCAATAATTTATTTCAACCTTATGGTATTTTCAAGCATCTAAACTAGACAATTACATTTTTGATACAAAATGTATCAAAAATGTAATTGTCTAGTTTAGATGCTTGAAAATACCATAAGGTTGAAATAAATTATTGCATCGACAATTATGTAATTTCCGTGTTATATTTTTATTATATATATATATATATATATATATATATATATATATATATATATATATATATATATATATATATATATAAGCAACCTTGTTTCTGTGTGTGCAGAAACTACTGAATGTTTGGTCTCCATACTTGAAACTTGATATTAACCTGTAAAAATAGCTGCTAAATGGGAAAAATTATCCCAGTTGGAACTAACTCTAGCCCCTTTCTCTGCAAGACGGCCTTTTTTTTATCAAAGTCGGCATCATCTTATTTGCATATGAGTAACGAGATTTTACGTTATTTCGCGAGACCCGTCAGTACATCATCAGGCGCGACCGCCATTTTGTTTTCTTCTTTGCCCGTAACCTAACGTTACATACTACACAAACTCATCCAGAAATTTGAGGTAAGTCCGTACCGCATTCTTATTACTTGCTATAAATGGTAACATGGAATTTTATTGTAGTGCTGCAGTGATGTGTTCCCCAAGTGAGAAATCCTTGCAAAGAACCCGATCTCAATGGAAATTCCACGGAGAAAAGAAAGGAAAGTTTTTTATCCGTTGTAGCAGCGTGTAGAGTTCTTGATGTGGATGTTTTATAAGGAGATGCTAAATAGTAAAGCTCATATTGTACATAACAGTGTGTGAGGGAGGAGGGGGATTAGGAACATTTCTCATACGAGAAGAGATAGTGTAAGAATTGAAATTGATTTGACTTACCGGGGGTGGGTCGGAGGGAAGAAAAGACACTGAACTGCTGGTTTGCCGTTACTGAAAAGCTGGGTGTCGTTGGAATTCTCACCACTGAGAGTTAGTATGTATAAAAGGAGTTGTCTCACTACGGGTTAGTGATTAGTTAAGTTACCTAGCGTCTCTTAGACTGATTACCACGTTACTGTTGTTCGGCAAACGTTACCTGTTAATTGTTACCTTTACAAGGAAAGAAAAGACTGCTTGTAAGCAACGTCACCATTTCGTTGCAAGCCCTTACTGCCTTTTCTTACCTCCCCCTCTTCTTGTTGGTGAAATAATCCCGACAATAGTCCTTCGATTATGGAAAGTAAAGATGTAAAGAATGCAAAATACAATTAAAAATCATAAATAAATAAAAAGCTAATACATTAGTGTAGGGCCCTGTAGTATAATAGTCGAATAAATGTCGATCATACAAGTAAAAATTACAAATAAATGAATAATCAGTACATTCGTGTAAGGCCTTGTAGTATAATAGTCGAGCAAATCTATGCCATACAATTAAAAATAATAAATAAATAACCAGTACATTCGCGTAAGGTTTTGTAGTATAATAGTCGAGTGGCATACAATTAAAATAATAAATAAAAAAAATAACCCGTACATTCGTGTAAGTCCTTGTAGTATAATAGTCGAGCAAATATAATTCATACAATTAAAAATCATAAATAAATGAATAAATAACCAGTACATTCGTGTAGTGCCTTGTTGTATAATAGTTGAGTAATATTTGGAACAAGTTAAGTTCATTCTCAGACTGACGGAAAGATCGCGTTTTTCTTAGAACGTCATGTGCGTTCGATGCTGCGAGAGAAAAACTTATGGATGCGGGCGCTTCCACATCAGAATATCCCGGTAACCATTTCATTTATTCTTGCAAAATAAATTCAGTTGAAACATATTCCGCACGTGTTCTTCCGATTCTTGCTACCATACACAGAAGCATAACATCATGGTTACGAGGTTTGAGATAAAAAAAAGAAAAGGATTATATAATAAAATAAGAGGGATTTGACCAAGTAATTCACGTCCGTTCGTCCGATTGTCCGTTCGTTTATTCGCACTTTTCTCAATAGCCACTCCAAAAGTTATCGAAAGAGGCGGAGAGGTAAAATCCATTGAAAGCGGTCGGTGGTTCTATGAGAAAATAAAGCTGTGTACGCATTATAAATGTTTCTTTTCTGTGTCTTACGTTATACATTAGTACATTAGGGGTCATTTCGAGTTAAAAGTTTATTTACTGCACTCATCTGGACTAAAGAAAATCATGATTTAAATGTGTATGTCTCGTCTAAATAACTAACGATAATTCTCTGATATGGCCGACAAGACGGGTGATCAAAAATCAGATCGAGCGTACCGGAAAACGAAATGAGATCAAATGAGGTCTCATTTCGTTACTCATTTCGTTTTCCGGTACGCGGTACGCTCGATCTGATTTTTTGATCACCCGTCTTGTCGGCCATATTAGATATTCATCATTAGTTATTTAGACGAGACATACACATTTAAATCATGATTTTCTCTAGTCCAGATGAGTGCAGTAAATAAACTTTTAACTCGAAATGACCCCTAATGTACTAATGTATAACATAAGACACAGAAAAGAAACATTTATAATGCGTACACAGCTTTATTTATTTATTTATAATGCGTACACAGCTTTATTTATTTATAATGCGTACACAGCTTTATTTTCTCATAGAACCACCGACCGCTTTCAATGGATTTTACCGGCGGAGAGTACTGGAAAATCTAAAACTCCAGAGAACATCACAAATTGTTCTCAAAGAGAAATCTTTGATGATGGCTTGTGTGACTACTCCTTAGCCTTTTGGTCAGGATCAAAGTGTAGTATCTGTTCCGACAGATGCTGCACTTAAGATAATTTGTACCAGTCAATGGAGGGGAAACCCTCTATACTGGGACAATTATTATTTTTGGTAACCAGAGTGCCCCCTTTTTGCCTACTTTTAGGGGAGCTGGTTTTTACCTCACATTAAAAACGGCCTTGTGCCTAATTTGCTCAGTGGGGGAGCAAATAAATACCATCTGTTTCGACAGATACTGCAAGCTATGACTAGCTATGACTAGCTATGACCATATGTGGGGGCAACCCCACATGCCTGACCTTTAACCAGCTCCCATTTCCCACCTCTTGGGAGCTGGTCCCCTTTTTCCCTCCCCCCTCCCTTCACTCCTCACATTAAAAATCGGCCTTGTGCCTAATTTGCTCGGTGGGGGAGCAAATAAATACCATCTGTTCCGACAGATACTGCAAGCTATGACTAGCTATGACTAGCTATGACCAGATGTGGGGGCAACCCCACATGCCTGACCTTTAACCAGCTCCCATTTCCCACCTCTCGGGAGCTGGTCCCCTTTTTCCCTCCCCCCTCCCTTCACTCCTCACATTAAAAATCGGCCTTGTGCCTAATTTGCTCGGTGGGGGAGCAAATAAATACCATCTGTTCTTCAGATGCTGCACTTCCATTTCTTGTTCTCTTTCGGTGGAGGAGCAGTCCTTCATGACTGAGACAATTTTTTTATTTTTGTACCTTTTCTCCACGTTAAAAAACGACCCTTGTGTCTAACTCTGTCCCGTGAGGAGGCATAGTAAATAGGTACTCCTAGTGAGTAAATAATAAAGGTAGTGTTGACATCGACTGGCCATAATAGTGCTGGACAATACAATTATTTTCGGTTTGTTTAACAGTTCAAATGAAGTAGTTTTCATCAATTTCTTTCAAAATTTAAATTTTTAACACGGATTTCGACGATATCAGATGATTCAGAATACTTGTGATAATTAAATTGATTTACTTACCGAGGGTGGCTCGGTGGGAAGGGAAAGACACTCATGGCTGTGAACGGCCCGACCTGGTGTTTGTTAATGAAGAAAATAGGACGTCTATTCCTTATAGCTTAAATAGACATTCCAGTCTCGTTTCAATCTCGCTGAACGAGAGATTGAGACTATAAAAAGAGTCACCTTTGTAGGCTCGTTGTTGTAGTTTGTTCTTGTCGTTGTTAGAGATTTATACGAACGGTACGACAACTGTTAACAGCGCGTTATATTTAAAAGAATACGTTTGCTTGTAAGCAACGAGGTAATTTTTCGTTGCAAGCTAAACGTCTTTTCTCCCCCCCCCCCCTCACTCGTCGGTAGGAAATATCGACATACTTTTATCCTTTGATTTGGTGGTTTCGTCTACTTCTACAACTGACATTTCGCTTTCGCCCCCTTCATCCATGTTTCCACAAGTCTCGTCGACTGGATTCGTTCTCATGACATGTGAAAGTACATTTTTGGCAGACCGGATTTTCCAGGATAATTCTAGTTGCCGCCCTATTGGCCATTATAGAGGTAAAATTGCCCCCAAATTGTTCGCTTGTTCGTTTGACGTTTCTGAATTTTTTAGGACGAGGATTGGTTATTCGCATTACTTGGATTCATCGGACTACTGTTCTCATCTTGAGTGTGATTTTCGCAACGTTTAGGTCGATGTAACCTCCGACCTTCTTCAGGTGTATGTTGTCGAAGTCGGGAATGTTTCTGTCGAACTCGGGAATGCTACTCCCGTGAAGTAGATAAAAGGTTCCACTCGAAACTCCGTCCAAATTCCCGAGTTCGACAGAAGCATTCCCGAGTTCGACAAGATACACCTGAAAAAGGTCGGAGATTACATCGACCGAAAAGTTGTGAAAATCACACTCAAGATGAGAATAGTAGTCCGATGAATCCAAATAATACGCCTATTTGTTTGTTCTCACTTTTCTCAATAACCACGCCTTGAATTTTTTTTTTTAATTTTGGACAAACATTAGTCATGGTCAAAGTAAATTTTTCACTTGTGGATGAGGGCCTTGAATTCTCGGCTTGTATCCTTGTAAATGCCGATAAATATTCGTAATCTCAGATCAAACACTTTCATTTAATCCTGACATAAAAAAAATAGGCGATCAATAACGCACCCTCAAAGAGAGTTCAACTACAAACTTGCTTTCGAATCAGTCAATAAAATAATCAGCTTCCTAATTTCACGTCTTTTTTTTCTCAGCTCAACTATTATATAACATCCGACTCAACACTGGGAATTCCATGCAGGTTTTTTTTTTCTTTTTTTTTTTTTAATTCCCCCATCCTCCACTCTCTATCGATGCCTAAACCTAAATGTCGATTTCATGAACGTTCCTAGAACTGCCCACTTGTGGAACTCTATTCCGCCGGTCTGCTTTCCAGTTACCTACAGTACTGTTGTCTTCAAGTCTAACGTAAACAAGTTCTTATTGAACCGTCCTCATGAATAATCTAATTATATCAAAATTTCCACCACAAACAATTACTACGCTACTGTCGCAATGGCTACCATGCATACATTAACCCTTGTCCTCGAGTGACCTCTGGGCCTGGATATGTGGCGACCCTTTTGTAAAATAAAAAAGAGTCTCTGTAAAGAACAAGGTGACCCTTCCTCAACAATTGCCACCCACATAATTGTCTCTCTCTATATAAAACTCAACGGTTTTCTTTTTTTTTTTTTTTTTTTTGTCGTAGACAATCTACTAGTTGGCCAGTTGTGTACAAATCCCAAGAGCAATAGGAGCTTTCTATCATGTTTGAAAGTGACACAATGTTCAACGAGCGAGATCGGAGATGCGTTGCTGTGCAACTCATGCTCTCTACCGATCCAAGTTATGACAACAGGGCCATTACCAGCACTCTCAAAATGCATCGCAGGATTGCCACGAATAACAGGGACGTGAAAACAAAGTTTCCGGCCACAGTTAAGGTTTTTGGTGTGGTTTCCAGTGAGGGCCACATCATGCCACCTCACATCTTCGAAGTCGGCTTGAAAGTCAACATAAAAGTGTACCTAGGTATGCTGGAGAGTGTGGTGATCCCTGGTGAAATCAGGTGGCAGATCCTGGGTATGATAGCAGGATTGTGCGCCGGCCCACAAGTCCAAAGAGACCCAGTCTTGGCTTCAGGAGTGCTACGACTTTGTACCCTTCTCTAACTGCCCTCTTCCCGACCAGTGCCCACTGGACTACTTCGTTTGATCATAAATAGAAAACATTACTAACATGACCTCCCACAGCACCAAAGCCAGCCTGATCGCAACCACCTGACGAGTATTTGCTGAGCTCCCGCCGGCGCTTGTAGAAAAGGCATACTCCCAGTTCTGGACCCGTATTGAGGCGGTGATTGAGGTTGAAGACGGCTACATTAAATAGATATCAGCTATACTACATAATCAAGTTACCTAAAATTTCGGGTTTTGAAATTTAAGGAAGTCATACCTACGTAATATTTCTTGTTATTCGGATTTTCTTTCGCAAATATTGTTGCCTGATAAACTACGCTTTTTGTTAGACATTTATTTTGGACTGGGCAAAGTGTGCGGTGTCTACAGTTGCATTTATCTCGTTCGTTATTAGTATTTTTATTTATAGTATATATATATATATATATATATATATATATATATATATATATATATATATATATATATACTAGCAGGGGTGCCCGGCGTTGCCCGGGTGTTTGGGGGGGTGTATTTTGAGCAAAAACAAAACAAAGTGGTAGTAGGAAGGCAGGCTCGAACCCGTACCGTGGAGAAAAACAACGGGAAAAAACGTGACGTCTTTGCTGTTACGACCACCGTCAAACCGGGGGGTGACGTAGGTTTAAATTAAGGATAGACAATCAAAAAGAGGGGATGGCTTTCGAAAATATCGGCGAAAAAAGCGACCCCTCCCTATAGAAAAGTGCCCAGTTGAGAGTGAAGAAATTAATGTCTTTAGCCAATTTTGGGGTATTTTTCGTCTAAAGGGTCGAGCTTCAAACGATACTGATCTTGTGAAAATCCGTCGCCTCTGTCGAAAGTTTTAGGCAGACATGCAAACATACATACAAACATTTTTATTAAGTAGCTTAATTTTTCGACCCAAACCGATTAAAAAGCCTGCCCTATCTCTGAATACCCTTTACGTAAAATTTCAAATGTTTAGACCAGAAATTGTCTGAGTAATTTTGTAGAGACTGCAGACGTCAATTTTTTTTTTTAATTCGACCCCTAATATGATCCCTTAACATTTATTGTTTTGGGCTCAAATCAAGTTATTAAGTTAGATCCATGTCCAGGGAACCTATATATAAAATTTCAAGTATTTAAACCCAAAATTGTCGGAGGAGTTTGGTAGAGTTCTCACACGTGAAATCGTTGAACTTTGACCCCTTTAACAGCCAAATTTCTGGCCAAAAACGGATCACAAAGATTTTTCCTAATCTCAGTATCCTGTATATCAAATTTCAAGTCTGTAGACTTAAAATTGACAGAGTTATTGCGTAGGGAAATGTACACAGACAGCCACACAGACACACACAGACCCACACAAACACACACAGACACGTCACTTTGATAGATAGATAGATAGATAGATAGATAGATAGATAGATAGATAGATGGGAGAGTAAGAGAGTGAGGGGGATCATTTTATGACTGACATATTTTATTAGAACTAAACAATAAAGTGTCCAATCATATTTGAACAGACGTTTCTTTAAATATATATACTATTTATACAAAGATACCACCTGCGGCCTAAATCATCGAAAGTTCATTCAATAAATACCGCAAAAACATCCTACTTGACGAATCTTTTTATTGTAAAGAAGTGAAATGCAAAAGTCATGGATGATGGCGAAGTAGCAGACATTATTTGTCTTGACTTCGCTAATTTCTTTTAATTCCTTTGATTCAAAGAATCTGTAGCTAGCCTAGTTTTGTCTTCCTGTAATGTAGTTGTTACGTGTCAACACTCGGAAACCACAAGTTGAATGCAGACAATCGATAGGAAACAATGATAAGAAAGAATTCGATTCACCTTTTTTTTTTTTTTTTTTGTCAGTGAAATAGTAGACATTTATTTACAGGTACTTTCCAGAATAACGCCTTATCTCAAAAGTCTTTTCGTACGCGAATGTAGTTAACAACAATCTGCCGTGAAGAACACGCGTTAACTTGTCTTTGTCCGGCCATGTTTAGGACGCGTCTTTCCCTGTCGCTCTCGGGTTTGAAACAGTAGACATTTATTGACAGGTACTTCTTGAATAACGTCTTGTCTCCTCGCAAGTCAATATGCTCAACAAGACTCTGCCGTGTCGAACGCATGGTACTCTGTCTTTGCCCAGTTATGTTTAAGGCACGTCTTTCCTTGTCGTTCTCGGGCCGTCTATTTTTGTCTTTCTCGGGACACGTTTGTTCTTTTATTTATAATTGCTGATAACGACCATTGATCTTCAGTAGGGTTTGTATGGCAATAAGCTTCACCAAGGCCCCAGGAATCTTCGCACTAGTGAAAGTCTGGTTAGTGCTCCCCCCTTTCAATTTTTATAGTTATTTTCTGTGGTATCAGTCGTGACTAATGCCTATTTGGAGAACCAGTTTATGATGGTCTTATCAATTGCAGTTCCCTTAGCTTCATGCCGTATCCTTTTTTGTCTTTTTGTCTTACGTTTGTCTGGTTAGTGTTCGTAAATTATGCGGGATGGTTGCTGCGTTTGGGGATTTTTACTTGAGAGGTCGGCTGTTTTCTTTTTTCTTATTGTCGTTGCATGTCAACACTCGGACCCCACACGTTGTATGCAGACAGTTGCAAAGAAAACAAAGACAAGGAAACACTTGACTTTTTTGTTAGTAAAACAACAGACATTTATTTACAGGTACTTTCCAGAATAACGCCTTGTCTCTTTTTCAAAAGTCTTCTCGTACGCGAATGTGCTTAACAAGACTCATCCGTGTCAAACCCATCGTACTTTTTCTTTGTCCGATCATGTTTAGGCCATGTGTTTCCCTATCGCTCTAAGCCACGTGTGTAACATGTCTATTTCCGTCTTTGCTGTGACGTCACCCACGCCTTGAACACGTTATTTTCTGAACACAAAATGTTTCTGAACACAAAATGTTTATCTTTTTTATACTAATTTCCTTTCTTCCATTCTCGCTGTGACGTCACCTCGTACACGGCTCGGTCATTTACATACGTTGACTGTAGCTTCAACAAATCGGAAGCTATTTCATATGAATACAAATTTAATTGAGGGGCACTATTCATCACCAGCTCACTTTCGACAACAAAAAATTATCATGAAAAGTCGAGGAGAATGGAAAGGGCTAACCGTGAAAGCGGCAGCAAGACTGCCACTAGAAGAAAAGCGCAAAGAGTACTGGAACCGTGAGGAGGCTTATTGTCACCTGAATTCCTGAGAAAACCACCGGTTATCGTCAGCGAGAAATCTCTGATTACGCAAAATTATTTGCAACGATGCCCGAAAGATGCAGAGAGTGCTGAAAGTCTGGGGTGATATTCTGTCACTAATATTCCAGGGAACACCGCTTGGAGTCGTAAGTAAGTAATCATTGATAATGACTCGTGAAAACTCTTAATGAGTGAATCATCATCATCATCACCATCATCGCCGTCACCATCATCATCATCATCATCATCATCATCATCATTATCATCATCAACATCATCATCATCATCATCACCACCATCATAGCCACTACAACTACCACCACCATAATTATCACCACCACCACCACCACCACCATCATCATAATCATCATCACAACCATCATCAACATCATCAACACAACTATCATTACCACGAGCATCATCAGCAGCAGCATCACCACCACTACTACCACCACCATCATTATCATCAGCATCGTTATCGCCACCGCCACAACTACTGCAGCAACTACTACACCTTGTTTTTGTTTGTACTTAATCCCACGGGGCTGCTTCCAACTGATTACGGCATGATCGTTTTTAAGTGTAATCAAATTCTTTGTTGTGACGTCTTTTTAGATAATCAAATTCTTCCAAGTCGCAACCATCGGTGTTCCCCCACATCCTCAGCCCGTCGACCCGATGAACTCGTTAACCTTTATCCTCGAGTGACTTTTGTGTCTTTGGGGCGTGAATCATTAATACAAAAAAAAAAGCTTCATATCGACAAACGAATACCAAATAACGTCATCCAATTAGTCTTAATTAAAAATGCAACATGATTCTATCAATCGCATTTCAATATTTTTAAAAACATAAAACTTGTTTTTCTTTATTAGCAGCAAACGGTTCAACCCGAAATAAACGCAATAACGAAACCGGTCGTGATCAGATGAAACCGGATCAAAAGCAATCACCGCCAACTGTTTGATCCGATCATCTCAATTGATGATGATCCTTCGCAAATCTCGTCAAATAAAGGATCAAAATGTTGTTCAGTTCTGAATCAGCAATTCCTGTTCATCATCGTCTGGGTTTTTTTTTTGTTTGTTTTGTTTTGTTTTGTTTTTTGTTTTTTAGTGTTGACTCCTATAAACCAGTTGAGCGGATTCAATTTCAGAGATCAGTTTCGAAAGATGGATGAGATTGGTGTGAACTTGTTACCGCCTCGCTTGAGTTGAGCTCCGTTTTATGGGAGTTTTTTTTTTATCGTTGTTGATCGTCTCTTTTTATTTCATGGCGTCATTAAAAGGATCCGATTTTTATGATTGGAGATTTTCTGTGAATCATATATGTTTTATTTATTTATTTATTTTTATATCAATTTTAAGTCAAGGGCTTGAGTTGCAATCACCTTCAGTTCTATTCCCCAAATTGCATTGATATGTGATTTTCTGGGTTTCCTTTCTTCCGTCTTTCTATTATTTCTACTTAGTTTTCATTTTTCGAAATCTTTTTTATTTCTTTTTTCCTTCATTTCTTTAATTTTCTCTTTCTTTCTTTTTTACTAGTTTTTTTTCTTTCTTTTCTTTTTTCCTTTTCCCTTATTTTATTTCATTTTATGAGAAGGATGATGTAGCTTGCTTGAAGCATTATGTATAGTGTGAAAAAAGTTGTGTATGAAGGCTATATCAATGCGATTCGTAAGAAACACCGTTGACAAGAGTTAGCATATAAAAGAATAATGACAATATTAGGATACTTTTTATTTAATTTTCAATGATATTACGTTTATTTACCAACACTAGCGAAGGAACACTTTCTTGGCCTTCGGGACAAAATCAGAGTGTAGTATCTGTTCTTCAGATGCTGCACTTCAATTTCTTGTTCTCTGTTAGTGGAGGAGAAATCCTTCACGACTGAGACAATATTTTTGTTCCTTTTCTCCACGTTAAAAAAACGACCCTGGTGTCTAACTCTGTCTCGTGGGGAGGCATTATAAATAGGAACACTAGCGAAGGAGCAGCTTTATCCGGATATAAAATACGCTTAAATATGATATTTTATTTCGTCCAGATTTCGTATATATTATTATAAAGTCGTGATTTCAAAAGTAAAAAAAAAAAAGTATTTTACTGCTATCAGCTAGAATCGAAACCGAAACTGTAGCATTCCAAGCTGGTGACGTTACCACTATAACAACGCGACACGCATATAAATCAATTAAAAAATAAAAAATAAACTAAGATGAATGAACAAAATGTATACCGATTTTTTCAATTTTTACCCCATTTTTGACAATTTTAACCGGCTAAAGACCCATAAAAGAACGGCCCCTAAAAAATTTCATCATTTGAGGCCTCTAGCGACAGACAAACCGACAGACCGACCAACAGACAGACAGACAGACATATAGCAGTTTATATACTATATAATGTTTGGTACAAGATGGTAGATGTTGATGTCCCCAATTTTCGAGAGTAGTATCTCTTCTTCAGGGGAGAAAATAAAACTGTTCGGCGAGTTTCTCCTTTTGTCTGTTTTATTTAATTATTTTTTTATTTTTTTACTAGCAGTTCCGCCCGGCTTTACTCGGGCTCTATATACTGTTCATAATTTTATATGATATGTATATATTAAAAAGTGTGAATAAATACGCTAATGCCTTACTATATAATAGGACGTCAATTTTTTTTTTTAAATCTGACCCCAATTTTGACCCTTAAGATTTATTGTTTTGGGCTCAAATTCAATTAAAATGTTCGACCCATGTATAAGTAACGTACATCTAAAATTTCAAGTGTTTAGACCCAAAATTAGCGGAAGAGTCTGGTAGCATCTGCAAAGACAAACTTTGTAAACTTTAACCTCTTGCCAGCCAAACTTTCGCCCAAAAACTGATTAAAAAGCTTGCTGCATATCTGAATACCCTTCATATAAAATTTGAAATGTTTAAACCAAAAATTGGCTTAATAGTTTGCTATTAGGTAAGATTTTTTTTAACTTTGATCGCTTGGAAGCCAAATTTGCAGCAAAAAAAAAAACGATTAAAAAACTTGGCCTATGTCTGAATACACTTTATGTAAGATTTCAAATGTTTAGACCAGAAATTGGCTGAGTAATTTGGTAGAGACCGCAGAGGTCAATTTTTTAAACTATTATGACCCCTTAGAATTTATTTTTGGTCTCAAATCAAATTATAAAGTTAGATCCATGTCCAAATAATCTATATCTAAAATTTAAAGTGTTTAGACTCAAAATTGTCGGGGGAGTTTGGTAGAGTTCTCAAAGGTCAAATCGTTGAACTTTGACCCTTTCACAGCAAACGTTCTGGCTGAAAACCGATTACAAACATTTTCTAAAATCTCAATACTCCTAATGTTAAATTTCGAGTCTGTAGACTAAACATTGACAGAGTTATTGCGTAGGGAAATGTACACAGACAGACAGACATTTTCATTTTTATAGATATACAAGCATGGTTGCCCGGGTGTTGGGATGGGTATGCTGAGCAAAAACAAAAACGGTCAATTTTTTTTAATTTGACCCCATTTATGACCCCTTAAAATTTATTGTTTTGGGCTCAAAGCAAGTTATTAAGTTAAATCCATGTCCAAGGAACCTATATATAAAATTTCAAGTGTTTGGACCAAAAATTGTCGGAGGAGTTTGGTAGAGTTCTCAAAAGTCAAATCGTTGAACTTTGACCCCTTAATCGCCAAATTTCTGGCCAAAATCCGGCCACATCGATTTTCCCAAATCTCAGTACCCTGTATATTAAATTTCGAGTCTGTAGACTAAAAATTGACAGAGTTGTTGCGTAAGGAAATGTACACACACACGCCCACACAGACAGACACTTTCACTTTTATAGATATATAGACTAGCATTTCAGCCCGGCGTTGCCCGGGTGTTTGGAGGTGTATTCTAAGCAACAAAAAAAAAAGATTTTCTTTTCAATTTTTTACTCTTTTTAACCCATTAAAAACTGTTTAAACCGGTTAAAGACGCATAGAAGAACGGTCCATGAAAAATCCAATCATATGAGACCTCTACAGCCGCTCTGCGACTTTTAGCTTCAGGAGAGATAGAGTTTGAAAATATGGAGGCAGACTGACAGACAGACAGATATAGTGAGTTTTACAAATTAGTTTATACCTTTCTTGTGGTCTCTTGGTCTTACTGGATTCCAGGACTAGAATTCATCTAATCTGACGAAGTATCCAGCTATGTGGTTTTGTTGTATATTAGCATTTCAGTCCGGCGTTGCCCGGGTGTTTGGAGGTGTATGTTGAGCAAAATAAAAAAGGTCAATTTTGTAACTTTGACCCCTATCATGACCTCTTAACATGTATTGTTTGGGGCTCAAATCAAGTTTTTAAGTTAGATCCATGTCAAAGGAACCTATACCCAAAATTTTAAGTGTTTAGATCCAACATTTTAAGAGGAGTTTGGTAGAGTTCTCAAAGGTCAAATCGTTGAACTTTGACCTCTTAACGGCAAAATTTCTGGCTGAAAACTGATCACAAAGATTTTCCCAAATCTCAGTACCCTGTATATCAAATTTCGCGTCTGTAGACTTAAAATTGACAGAGTTATTGCGTAGGGAAATGTACACACACATGCACACAGACACGTTCACTTTTATAGATAC
Organism: Euprymna scolopes; assembly: GCF_053919585.1. Taxonomy (NCBI): domain Eukaryota; kingdom Metazoa; phylum Mollusca; class Cephalopoda; order Sepiida; family Sepiolidae; genus Euprymna; species Euprymna scolopes. The sequence continues at coordinate 12,433,716 of NC_136526.1, forward strand.
ATAGATTGCAGGGGACAGCTCCCGATTTTTAGTTAGAAACCAAGTAATTAGGATCGAATATTATAATTATTATTATTAAAGGAGAATGCTGGAATCGAACTCAGTCATCAAAAGTTAAAATGAATGCATTTTATTTAGATACGATTCCAGGAATGCAGTGGAATAATCCATTGTAGTTGGTTGGTTGTTTTGTTTTACGGCATATCAACCCTTTTCAGGTTATTTAATGTCGAATCTGGTGATTTTGAAGAACGATTTTTTTAATATAGTATATTTGTTTTCTAAGTCGTATTCTATTTAACCCATAGTTGGGACCCTAACAGGTACTACCACTCCGGGTCAGAGTGGACCTAGGAGCAATGGCAATTAAAGAGTGGCTCCACACTCCCTAAGGCCTGCAAACTGGGGCCCTCATCATCGGATATAGTTTTAGGTCATATCCAGGACCCATTGTAGTTGGAAAACAAAGTTTAGATCAGAGCAATATAATAGAACAATGAATTAAAGAATTCCACAGAGAAATATGGGACTGGTGTTGCCAGGGCACGTATTGCAAGCATGTGCATGTCCGTGTGCATGGGATGCACATGTCTAGCCCGCGTGTTGACGTCACATAGAATTAATATTTCCACTTAAGTTAGAATGCGAGGCAGTTCGAGTTAGTGTGAGTAAGAGAGAGGCCGAGTTAGTTCGGCAGGCTGACAGAGTTAACCGAAGCTCCATAGGAAGCGAAGGATGGGGGGGGGGAGATGAGACAATGTAGCAACTTAACCAGGTATCGAACTCCCATCACCAGATTGTTTGTAAGCCTTTTGTTTTCATTTGTCATTTCAACCAAGGTAATGTGTTTTGTCAAATAAATAAAGTTTATGTCTATTATCACGTTGTCCCATCGTTTTGTATATGCGCTTATTAAGAACTAGCTTTGGTGTCGGCGTTGCCCGGGTCTTTGGAGGTGTGTGTTGGGCAAAAAAAAAAAAAGTTGTAGCAGGCAGGCAGGTTCAAACCCGTACCGCGAAGAAGGAAAAGAAAGTGGAAAAAAAAAACAAAAAAAAACGTGACGTCTTTGCCGTTGCGTCCATCATCATACTGGAACTGACGTAGGTTTATATTAAGGCTAGATAATCGGAAAGAGGGGTGATCTTCGAAAATATCGGCGAAAAAAGCGACCCCTCCTAGTAGAAAAGTGCCCAGTTGAGGGTGAAGGAATTAATGTTTTTTGCCAATTGTTCGATATTTGTCGTCTGAAGGGTCGAACTTCAAAACGATACCGATCTCGTTAAAATCCGTTTCCTCTATCGAAAGTTTTAGACATACATACATGATGATGATTGCAACGTCTTGTAAGACGAGTGCCACTCCCTCAGACACATAAAGTCCGTGAGCCCAAAAATGACTTCCATCGCCATAGGACCATTTTAATAGACAAATGCCCGAGGGAGTATCTATACACAGATGATGTTACAGAGTCTTAGCTTTCTACGACAGCGTAGTCTCTCTCTCGGTTCAAAATGTTGAGATCCAGCAACAAGCAAGAGCAAGATAACCAGCAACAAGTTAAGCTGCAGACCAGCTTAATGCGGGTATTGCTCTCCTGCTTTATGGTTTTTTAAATTAGAGATTTGCTTCTCCTAGAAAGGTTGCCTTCAGCACGGCTTACGGGACCCCCTCTCCACCCCAACACATACATACATACACACAAACACACATGTTGCTAGTCGGCTGTTGACCCTAAAAAGGGTTCATTCGCCCTTTGGAAGGTCTTGTTTTTAATCCTCCAGGGAGACTAGCCACCCTCCTTACCAAACAAGTCTGGTGGGGGAACCAGTGTAGTTGCCGGTGACGCGACCATGAGGCAGGTAGTACTGGGTTACATGGTACCAGTAGCATATGACATGACCTGACATAAATAAATACATACATACATATATTCATTTCATCAACCTAAATAATTGGATCCCGTCGTCGTCATCATCGCCACTATGCAACACTGTGCTCGAATGATATCCGCAAGACAACAAAACACGGAAGTCCTTATGAAATTCTTTATTTGGCCAATCAACTATTGTAGTCCGACTTCCTTACTCCTCCCACACTTTTCCTCATCTCCCACGAACTCCCTGCTTTTTTTTTTTTTTTTGTCTCTTATGTCACTCTGAACCTGATGCTTGATTCATGCAAGATGGGATCAAAGCAGCCTGAAGCGTTCCATACATTTCTGTTGTATTTTTCCAAGTTTAAAACAGAATTTTATTGCATATCGTTCTTCTAAACAAAACTTGGCATCTCTTCGTTTTTCCAAGTTTAACCCATTACCTGCCAGCATCCCATTAACGGGACACTAAAAAAGATCTACATTTACTTCTAAAAGTTTCCTTTAATTCAGCCGCTAATTGGTTAACAAAGAATTTGATATTGCATATCGTTCTTCTAAAGTGTCTCCACGTCCAGATTGCATTTTTGAAATTCACCTTCTGTGACAATCAGGCTTTAGTAGGGTGTATTCCAATCCCTGCTGTAGCTGTTCATTTAGACTTGAAATCATGAATATTGGTCAGTCATCTCATAAGATGTATTGCAATGACATACTGAATTTTCAAGAATCTATGACAATTTTAAATGCATGTGCAAAAAAGTCTGGAAACTTCTTGAAGGGGGCTCGTATTTCCAAATTAACAAAACTTCTCGCCATCCAGCTATACTTTCTCCACATCTGAGTTCTTATCTATCTCCATCGTTTTACGCTTATTACATTCAGACTCAACCTACCTGCGTACACATACCTGATAGACTTGCTTGAAAGTTGTAAAGAACTGTTGGTTACTAATTGCAGAAATTCTTGAACTTCTTCCACACTCATTTCTCAACGTATCAGTGATTCCAGCAACTAAATTGCACCCAATTTACTTTCCCCAAAATGAACAAGGAATATTTTCCTCTTTCAATCTCATAACTACTTTCTATTGATACCGACAACAATAAATCTTGTTACTAACTTCACCTCTGGCCCCTAAAAATAAATGGTCACTCTATTTCACTTTTCTTTGTTTCTTTTTTTATTAAACCCTCTCTCCTTCCCAACCCTTCAGCGTCCTCTGACACACGACTAGTAAGATGTATTTCATTTCAACCATAATAATCATTGCAACGTCTTGTCAGACGAGTGCCACTCCCTCAGACACTTAAAGTCCATGAACCCAAAAATGACTTTTTTTTAGTCCTACCGGTGAATTCACACGCTCAAGCAGGCATGACACTGAAGACGGCCATTGAGATCAATTATTACATGCTTCCAGCATTTCAAGCCTCCACGCGTCACAACTTTTCCATCGCCACAGGACCACTTTTATAGACAAATGCCTGAGGGAGTATCTATACACAGATGATGTCTTAGCTTTGTACGACAGCTAAGTCTCGCTCTCGGTTCAAACTGTTGAGATCCAGCAACAAGCAAGAGCAAGATAGCCAGCAACAAGTTAAACTGCAGACCAGCTTAATGCGGGTACTGGTCTCCCGTTTTATGGGTTTCTTTTTAATTAGAGATTTGCTTCTCCTAGAAAGGTTGCCTTCACCAGAGCTTACGGGACCCCTCTCCACCCCAACACATACATACATACACACAAACACACACGGTGCTAGTTGGCCATTGACCCCGAAAAAGGGTTCATTCGCCATTTGGAAGGTCTTGTTTTTAATCCTTCAGGGAGACTAGCCACCCTCCTCACCAAACAAGTCTGGTGGGGGAACCAGTTTAGTCGCCGGTGACCTGGCCATGAGGCAGATAGTACTGGGTTACATGGTACCAGTAGCATATGACATGACCGGACCAGATACATACATACATACATACATACATACATTTAAACAGACGTGTGAGATTTAAGAAGATATAAGCCTTTTGTCTTCGTTCGTCATTTCATTCAAGGTAATTGTCTTTATGTTTCTTCATCTCGCATAATGAACTTTGTATGTAAGCCCCTTTCTAAACGTTGGCTGTATCTCCTCTTCAATAATGTATTTCCCCCTCCTGTTTAGAGACATCCATTATACATCTCTCTATCTCTCCATACCATCTATATATATATAAAAGCGAAAATGTATGTGTGTATGTATGTTCGCTTTTTCTCGATGTCCACGAAAGGCTTCTTTCAGAGAAGCGCTTGCTCGCTTCACAACTTCTTAAAACTTTTTATATCATCTATAAATTGTAATATCTCAGAATTACCCACGGAGCTCGCCTGTCTATTTAATTTTATGGACTTTCAAACGTTAATTATTCCACATTTCCCGCATCGGCACGCGTTACATTCGGTTTTCGGTATAAAAAAGCGAAACTCGACTCCAATCACAGGCCGACAGGCCGCTTGAAGTAGCCTCTCAGCTAGCTGAGTGTGTGTTCCATCCCTCCCCGATTAGGAAGTCTCCAAGATCCCCATCCCCTCTTACCTGCAACTTTTGTTTTCACCCCTTCCTCTAAATTTTACCCATCTTGGAGAAATAGAAATACAAACTAACCTCCATCCCTTACCCACAAAAATTTCTTTTCTCCATTCATCCCCATCTAGAGGGCATCCCCACCTAGAGACTGACCCGCAGAAGCGAGGTTCCTTTTACAAACCTAGTGGAACGGGCAGTCTATCAACTAGACGGGGTTGGGAGGGTCCTACTAATCACCTTTTGTTTTTTCTTCCCCCGCCCTCGACACAAATGAATTATTGTACCATTTTATTGTTATCTTTTTTGTTTTTACACGTCAATAAAAAATGTTTTAAAAATTGGGAGTTAAGTAGGACGTCCCCAAATATGAAAGGGTGAATGCGGTATTATGGTGAAAGAAGATACTAGCTGGGAGAAACTTTTGACTTTGTTTAGTTCTGGAGTGACACGGATGACCAACGACCCCCAAAATCCCCCCTTTTGAGTTGGCCATGTGCCTAAGTTTTTTGTTCATCGTTGATTTTGACTGTATTTTTTAACATGAATAAAAGATTTAATATCTCAAAGTGTAGTATCTGTTCCGGCAGATTCTGCAAGCAAAGACCAGATGTGGGGGCAACCCCACATACCTGACCTTTAACCAGCTCCCATTTCCCACCTCTCGGGAGCTGGTCCCCTTTTTCCCTTCCGCCTCCTTTCACTCCTCACATTAAAAATTGGCCTTGTGCCTAATTTGCTCGGTGGGGGAGCAAATAAATACCATCTGTTCCGGCAGATACTGCAAGCTATGACTTGCTATGACTAGCAAAGACCAGATGTGGGGTCCACCCCACATGCTTGACCTTTAACCAGCTCCCATTTCCCTCCTCTCGGGAGCTGGTCCCCTTTTTCCCTTCCCCCTCCCTTGACTCCTCACATTAAAAATTGGCCTTGTGCCTAATTTGCTCGGTGGGGGAGCAAATAAATATAACAGACCGAAAGCCAGTTTGTTTGATGTCGACTTCGTCATATCAGACTGTAGCTTTCATTTCCCTCCTCCTAATAAACAGGGAGCGGGTTTTTAAAAACAAACAAACCCATTTATTCAAAACTGTCCCGCACAAAATCGTAACTGCTGAATACCTATTGCCGTCACGTCACTCAAAAACGCGCACCTGTTTGTTTTTTTAACACTTTACTATTTTCCAACTGCGCGTCGTCAACGCTTCGGTTTTTTTTCACATACCCCGAAAAACACCCGGGCAACGCCGGGTACCCCTCGCTATTGTATTATAAATGTGGACTGCTCAAGTTATTTGGGTCTCGTCGTCTTTGTGTATCCTTTTATATTGCATATCATTCATTCTGAACATCTCTGCAACAGATTGCGATTTGCGGTGGCGGACCACTGACTTCTGCAAGAGGTCGTAAAAGAAAAGGAAATAAACAAATAAAATAAGATACAACGTGAAAAATAAGGGTCGAAAATAGTAAAAAAAAAAAAAAATGCTACGCGATTAAAAAAAAAACTGGAACACACACACACACACACACACACACATAACGTTAAGAAAAAAAAAAACAGAGAAGAAAAAACAACCAACAAAAATAAGGGTTCAAATTAAATTAAATGATTTAAAAAGAATATTGAAGTAGAAGCAAAGACAATAAATAAATAGATAAATAAATAAACAGCCTCATACGGAAAAACAAGTGAAGCATGCATGGTCCCCTCGTGAGTGTAAATTGACTAAGTTCAGTATTGTCCCCCCCCCGCCCAATTAACCCCAAAAGTCCCTAGGGGACGTCAAATCCTGGTGAAAATGAACAAACAGTGCAGTTTTAGGCCTTAACATATGTAAATTTGAGTTCTGCACCATGGGAAAAAAGAAATGACTAAGGCTATCATTTGCCCCCCCCCCTAATTTAGCCCCAAATGTCCCCAAGGCCTTAACATATTTAAATTTGAGTTCAACACCATGCAAAACTGCTAAATAGACACACACAGAAAATTTGGGACAAATATGGTAAAATAGTCCCAAAAACGGAGTGTTTTTATTAGCCCTAAAAGAGCCCCTGGGGCACACCCAAGAGTTATCGCAAAGTATAGACAAACAAAATTATATAGAAATCAGTTAGTTACAACTTTTCAGAAAGTTTTATAAAAATCCAAGTCATCAATTTTATTTTTAATAAGCACAAAAGTGTCAATTTTAGCCGAAAGGCATCCCTAGGGGAAGGGGCAACCGGAGTTTTCCCAGAAAATCCATTCTGTTACTTTTTTTTACTCATATCATGTTTAATGTTTGTGCAAAATTTCAAAAAATTCTAAGGCGTAGTTATTGAGAAAAGTGCGGACAGACGAACGGACGAGAGTGAATTTACAGGTCCACCCTCCTTTTGTCGAGGGACCAAAAAAGAGAGAGAAAACACACACACACACACACACACACACACACACACAACGTTAAGAAAAAAACAAACAAAGAAAAAAAAAGCAATCAACAGAAATAAGGGTTCAAATTAAATTAAATGATTTGAAAACGGTATTGAAGTAGAAGCAAAGGCAATCAATATACACTCGCATACGGAAAAAATATGTAAAGTAAAATAATTGAAGAAAAGACAATAAGCCGTAAAAAAAAAAAGTATACATTAACGTTATAGAAAAATACAAATAAAGGTAACGTCATTTGGAGGAGATGCACTTTTCTTCGTAAAAGCCAGTGTAGGTTAGCCATAGCGAGGAGATCTTGTTAGGCCAGTGAATACTATGCGATTCTGAATATTTAGTTAAGTTTTACTCTCAGGTTTAACAGAGTGAGACGTTTTTCTTGTATCGTAGAACATGTTTACACACACGTAGATACAACACAAGAACAGAAAGAACAAGCAATAACTCGTCTCTTTTTTTTTCTTTTTTTTTTTTGTAGCAACAACAATTATTTCTTCATTCTCCCGCCACGTGTGACTTCTCTTTACAGCTGTGACGTCATCCACGTCTCTAACGCGATCGTCCTGTAACGTTGCCGGAAACAAAGCAAAACATAATTTTTTCCAGGTCGGCATTTTTTTTTCTCGTTTATAACAAAAGCGTTTATTACCGTTAAATAGTCTAACTTAGAGCACATTTCTCTTTCTTTCGACCGCACGCTGGCCACAGCCGGTTAATTCTCGCCTTCACTTTACACGTTCGTCTCTTTCGGCGCCGACTTCTCCCCCCCCTCCCCCCAATCACGTGGTGTTCTTTTCTTTTCTTCAGATGCAAACCCGAGCACACTTTCTAATTTGCATACGTGTTCAAACGCTGCTCCTGCTGCTAATACAATCACTTGCCATTCATCCTTCGGCTGCTGCTACTATTTTCATACGCATTCATATGCGCTACGTTACAGTCCTTATTCATATACTTTCTTTTTCCCTACCGGTGACGTCATTTCGTATACATTTGCATACGCGCCTCCGCGCTCTGTTACATTATTAATGCTTCGAATACTATGTTATTTTTAATATTTAGTCAGGGGTTGCTTTCAGAGTATGGTACCTCCTCGCCAAACTTTCACGAAAAATTCTTATCTAGCTGAAAACACTATCAATAATTTTCCACACTCTTTATTTGTGCCTAACCCAAAACATAGATTCCATGAACAAAGTTTCTTTCTTTAGAACTGCACGCCAGTGGAACTCTCTCTCTCCTGTGTGCTTGTTTCTCAGCTGACTACAATATGGTTGTCTTCAAGTTCAACGTAAACAAGTTCTTGATTAGCCGTTCCTGTTAAGTGAGGGGTCGGCAACCTTTTGGAGAGTGAAGGACAAACAGCTATTTAGATCCATGGAGGAGAGCCAAACAACTATGGCTTCAGTGTCATGCAGGAGAACCATGTTATTAAATATTGTAAATAAATTTTCTGGGTGTTTAAAGAAAGCAAGGATTCAATATGCCAAGAATCAAGATTCATGTTACGGAGAGTAAAGCAACTAATCAACACTATTGGGGTTTTCACAATTCATATTTGGCTTTGAATTGAAAGCCCTGTTTCATTTCTAGTGGGACACATTGCTGAAATAATCTTTCACTTGGTGATACAAGCACCAACATTGAAATTTGTCAGGTTTCCTTCTGCAGCCATCTTGAAAACTGGCAGCCATCTTGAATTTTCTGATGGCTAACGTTCTTTTCTTAAAAATATATGTTCTGAACGTTATTTGTGCCAATTTTGGTGCTTGCGTCACTAAGTGAAATATTCTTATGGAATATTGAGATAACCTGCTCCACTAATGAGCGGTTCAGAACCGTTTCCGATAGGTAGCTATTTTGTATAAGTCCTGGAGATGAAAAGAAGTTTTCGGGGGGGGGGTAAAATTTTGCAGGCACAAAACAAACATCTTCTCGTGTGGGCACGAACAATTATGTGCGTGGATTCTAAAATATCCAGCATTTTTATGGGAAAATTTTGGTTTCTGATTGGTTGCTGGTAGAACGTAGCTCCATTTGATTGCTCTTTTCCTATCGCCAGTGTCTATAAGTAGGATCAAACTTCCCACTTTCTTTAATCATACCTTATTAATATATATATATATTATTTATTTATATATGGGCATTATATAATATAATAAACTAGTTATGACCAAAGTTTCATTTCATTCAGACAAAACACTAAGAAACGGGGCCTAATTAGAGTTGGGGCCCGTTTTGAGGGGGTCACCGTGTATGTATGTATGTATATATGATAGTTATATATATATAATAGTTATATATATATAATAGTTATATATATAATAGTTATATATATAATAGTTATATATATAATAGTTATATATATATAATAGTTATATATATATAATAGTTATATATATAATAGTTATATATATATAATAGTTATATATATAATAGTTATATATATAATAGTTATATATATATAATAGTTATATATATATATGTATATATTAGTTATATATACATTATATATGTATTAGTTTTATATATATATATATATATATATATATATATATATATATATATATATATATATATATACTTTTTAAAAGAGTGCTCTACGTACACGTGTTTTGCTGCCCTACAGCTCATCGGCCTAGCTTGACTGTATCAGGGCTCGAACCTCGGACTATAGGTTTTATAGTGGAGTTGCGACATTTGGCAGCAAAGATGCTGTAACGCCGACAATAAGAAAGGAAAACAAACACCTGAAAATATTATTAAAAAACAAACTTGTTTGCAGGAAAAGAGAGAAAATAAAAGAAAATGTCTCGCAAAAAACTGGTGTTGTCCGACATTTATTTTAAAGATCGTCATTTTAACAGTTTTATATTTCGATTGGGTTGAAGAAATAGAGCCTTGACTTCTGTGCGTCAATTACTGATTTTGTTGTTGTTGTTTTTTTTTTTTGTTTTTTTTTTAAGGAGTCACCACTTATCAAGGCCCGTAGGTCACTCAAGGATAAGGATAATGAATGTTACTCATATCATGTTTATTGTTTGTGCAACATTTCAAAAAAAATTCCAAGGCCTAGTTATTGAGAAAAGTGCGGACAGACGAACGGACGAACGGACAAGAGTGAATTTACAGGTCCACCCTCCTTTTGTCCGAGGGGAGACCACAAATGTAAATAATCTTATAAAGAATATTTTAAAACGGCTGCATTCTAAAATTATGAATTAAATACACTTTTAAAAAAATAAAACTTTACTACTGTATTTTCCCAGAAAAAATACTTCCTCTTAATTGCGCATGTCCAAATATAAAACATTTCTTTATCTTTGTCATTTAGTAATTTTTGGACCAGTTTTATAAATCCCTCGACAATTTTTTTGAGAACTGAAACAGAAATTGACCATTTTTTGTAAAAGTCGTTTATCGTCTAATACCTTGTCCTATAACATTGGCAGGTTACGAGATTTTAGTGGAAAGGCATGATCTATGATGGTCATGGCTGAGCACCTACCGTGAACATGACACTATTTTTTTAAAATTTTTTTTACAAAGGAGTCACCACTTATCAAGGCCCGGGGCCACTCGAGTATATGGGTTAATGAGTATACAGTAGTCAATGGGATAATATCGTAGTAATCGTTAGTAATGGAAATTTGGTAACTTGGATTACTTAAGGGGATGGATCATCAAGAACTTGTTTACGTTGGACTTGAAGACGACCATATTTTAGTCAGCTAGCAAGCAGGGAAACAGATGAAAGAAAGAAGCTTTGATCGTAAAATCTAGGTTTATGTTTAGGCACAGATAAAGAGTGGGGGAAATTATTGGTAGTGGTTTCAGCTAGACGAGTGTGTTTCGTGAAAGTTTGGCAAGGGGGAAGCATAGATTGGAGCTCAGACGAACACCTGCCATGAAAATAACGATAGAGCAGAGACAGGCTTTCAAAGCCTCTTCTGTGGGAAAGAGGTTGCAGGGAAGAGAAAAGGGCATCCCCTACTAGGTTACGGTTTCTAGATAACGGCAAACTGGTTTTCTCTGAGGATCACAGCAGGTAAAAGAGGAAGAGACCTTGAAAAGAAGAAACGTTCACATGGGGTTGGGCGAAGATTCTAAATAAGTAGTCTGTGATTGGTTGCTTTTTCGTCCAATCACATGCCACCCAGTTATTTACGCCATAATTATTTTGAATAGTACATTGAGATATTCCCCGATGGCACGATGAGGAAGCTCCCTTTTCGAGGAGCTGGGAAACCTGCATTAAGAAACATTGTAGCAAATTTGTCCTGTAATCATGGGAGAGATATCCAGATACAGATGGAGGCAAGCAATTTCAAACTGGTTTCATTCAATAATTACAAGAAACCTTCTCTACCACCTATAGCAATGGCCAACGACTCTTTATCTGAGAGTACGTCTTTCAAGCTCCTTGGCCTAACGTTCACAGGAAACATGAGTTGGAACAATTACATCGAGGGCATTGCCAGGGCCGCTGCAAGGAAGGTGGGCTCTCTCTACCGTGCTAGAAAACAACACCCGAAAGTATCCTGTACCTCTATAAGGCAACCATTCGCCCATGTATGGAGTATTGCTGTCATATTTGGGCTGGTACATCGGCTACTAGTCTCTCGCTCCTTGACAGGGTTCAAAAGAGAGTCGCAAATCTGATAGGCCCTAAAGTGGCATCTAAGCTTCAGCCTCTGTCCCATCGACGAAACGTTGCATCCCTTTACCTGTTCTACAAGTATTTTAATGGTGAATGCTCTGATGAACTGCAAGCACATGTGCCCCCACGACGTGAACACCCTCGACAGACCCGACAAGCTGCAAAATCCCACCCCCACACTGTAGAGATCCCTAGATGTAAAAGATCTTTCTACTCCGGTAGTTTCTTCCCCAGAACCGCTAGACTTTGGAATTCCATTCCAGGTCACTGCTTCCCTAACTGTACTAACATGCAGAAGTTCAAGTGCAACGTGAACCAACATCTTGCTGCCCAAATCCCTACATAGTACCCCAGTAGTTGTTTCCCCTGATAGTAGCCCCCTACACCAAAGTGGCAATGTGCCTTGTTTGGGGTGAAAATGTAATTTAAAAAAAAAAGCATAAATCAATCTGGGCTTGAAAACAAAATAACATTTAATTTTGGGCTTGTGTGAAATTCTATGCACGCGTCTCTCTCTCCTCTTCCTCCTCTCCCTCTCTTTTTTCTCTCTCTCTCTCTCTTTCTTCTTCTTCTTCTTCTTCTTCTTCTTCTTCTTCTTCTTCTTCTTCTTCTTCTGTTACATGATAAGGGCTGTCCCCTTTTCATGTAAGTATAAAAATGGACAGTTTAGTTAAAATGAAATAGCATAGGCGAAATTCGAACCTCGTAATCTAGGTTTAGAAATAGATTACGTGTGAGAATTTAAAAATGTAAAACAAACATTTGTTTAGAATATAGATAAATATTTCAAGGAAAGAATGTGAACTCTCAAGTTTGTTATGAAATTTTAAATTGAAAGAATGCAGCTTATAAGATAATGTTTTTAACATATTGGATAAATAGGTTACTGAGAAATAGGAAAAAGTTTTGGACACGTATGTCCAGGACACGTGAAAGAAGGCACATGTTTTAACATGTGTATGACGTCACGGAAAATAGAAAGTTCTAGGAATAGAGAAAAAACTTTAGAGTTAGTCAGTCAGTGAGAAAACTCGGAGAGAGTCAGTCGTCGGTAATCTCCAAAAATACCGTTAGGGCTTACAACATGGCCGCCAGAAGAGTCACGTGATTCGGTTGATCCAAAACATGAATCGTGCAAATGGAAAACGCAGCCTTGAAGGCAAACTTTGACAAACAATCACAATTTGTTTGTATTTAATTTTTTGTTGATATAATGTTGTTATAAAAATAGGCAAACTTTGAGAAACAATCTTAGGTTGTTTTTAGTTAAAACAGTGTTTATAAAAAGTATTTTATAACAACATTATATCAACAAAAAATTAAATACAAACAAATTGTGATTGTTTGTCAAAGTTTGCCTTCAAGGCTGCGTTTTCCATTTGCACGATTCATGTTTTGGATCAACCGGATCACGTGACTCTTCTGGCGGCCATGTTGTAAGCCCTAACGGTATTTTTGGAGATTACCCAGTCGTCTAGTCAGGCGTCTAGGAAGCGAGACGTCACTTCAAGGAAAAATGTGAGACTTTGAATTCTTGGTGATGGAAACGGCCGGTCGTGACAAAATAAACCATTATGTGTTTTGTAAAGCTCGTCTTGTCTTATGATTCTTACAAAAAGGTAAAGTGAAATTGTATTATATATTTGTGTTATAAAATGTTTTTTCATACACGTCTCGACATCATCATGTCTACACAATGTCCGAACTGTCTGAAGATCATGTCCTCACTCAAAGAGCTTCTTCTCCCATTCAACACAATTAAGGAATGAACATTTAAAATATAAGAATCTCTCCTAACAGGAACTATCTCTCTCGGAGTCTTTCTAAGCATCACTTCTAATAAGACTCTTTCGAAGCATCTCTCTCTCTCTCTCTCTCTCTCTGAGTACATCAACATCCCTCTTAATAAAACTCTCTCAATGAAACCCCTATATAACACTTCTTCTTCTTCTTCTTCTTCTTCTTCTTCTTTATCTTTACATCACCCTATTTCTCTAAAAACGAGGCCCTGGATATGACCTAAAACTATATCCAGTGGTGAGGCCCCAGCTTGCAGACTTTGAGGAGTGTGGAGCCACCCTTTAATTGCCATTGCTCCCAGGTCCGCTCTGACCCGGAGTGATAGTATCTGTTAGTGTCCCAACTATGGGTTACATAGAAACCTACTTGAAAAAAAAAACAAAAACAATATATTCTATTAAAAACTTTTCAAAATAACTGGATTTGGCATTAAATAATCTGAAGAGGGCTAATATGCCTTAAAACAAAAACAACCAAGCTAAAAATGACAAATGAATTGCATTGCTTTAAACAGTTAAAGCCGTCACTCCGAACAACACGGACGCATAGCAGTTTTACGTCGGCCATCGGGTCGAGTTAAAAATGCCTCTTAACAGATAAATAAAATTATTATATTATATATATTAAAAAAATGCTCTAAATTATTTGATTGATCGGAATTCTTATTGAGATGATTATTTATTTATTTATTTTTTTTATTGAAGACTATTATCCTCCTCTTTCTCAGTTGTTGTTTCACGATGTTTCGGCCAACTATTCCCTTGGCCTTCATCAGGTGGTTAACCGCGACAGGATAGGAACGCCGAATCTCCTAACTGCATCCTCAGCCATTACTGCCTGAGTTTCGCTCGCCCACCCCCCTGCGGGGCTGGGCATGAATCTACAATCAAAGACCATATGTGAGGACAGCCCCACATATAAGACCATTACTCTTGTAGCAATCAGTTATTGGTCAATGTAGGGGAAACCCTTCATACCAATTGTCACTGTTCAGTTCCCCTGCTCCCCGGGGAGTTGGTCCCCATTTCCCCTTCGTTCTCCACATTAAAAAACGGCTTTGTGCCTAATTTGCTCAGTGGGGAAGCAAATAAATCCACTCAGCAATTACTGCCTCCATAATTGTCGTCTCACCACGTTTTGGCCAACTAAGCCTCTGGCCGGCTTTGGGTAGGATTGAAACCGTTATCTTCACACAATGCTCACCTGGAACCGTAGAGATTCAGCATCCCTATCCACTGCGCCACCTGATGAAGGCCAGAAGAATAATTGGCCGAAACGTCGTGAAGCAACAACTAGCATATGAGAATAATAGCCCGCAATAAACAACTGGGTGAATGAAAATGCATTAGTTCGCTATTTTGTGTATTTTGAGAAGCAATCCCTGTCATGGAGATTGCCTGCCATTAACGACGATGGAAATTCTGTCATAATAATCGACGCCATATCAACCCCTTAATATAAGAGGGTGTGTCTATCGTTATTTTCCTGGTGCTACCAGATTAGGCTGTCTGAAGATATTGGCTTTCTGAGACGAAATGCACCTAACGTTGATGCTTTTTTGTTTTTCTACTTTCTTTTGCAAAACTTTATTATATTCTACAAAACCAAAAAACAACAACCTACCCCCCCTTATCTTCTTCCCATTTCCCTTTTTTCTTTCTATCTCCCCCACTTCCTGACTGGTTTCCTAACTTAAAATGTACCAAACATTAATACTGTAACCCTTTTCATTGCAAAACTCATTCATGTTCTGCAAGGGAGGGAACAAAAACGATAAATCCATTATAAAACAACCAAACCAAACAATACAAACTAGCGAGTGAAAATACAAAGATCTTGAAGAATAAAAATCTTCTACAAAATAACTGGATGCAACATGAATACTATTTCCAAAATAACTGGATTCGACATTGAATAACCCAAAAGGGGTTGATATGCCGTAAAACAAAACAACCAAACCAAACACTACAAACTAGCGATTGAAGATCCAAAGGACTTGAAGAATTAAAACCTTCTACAAAATAAATGGATTCGATATTAAAGTCCGAAAACGGTTGATATGTCGTAAAACCAAAACTACCAACCAAAATTATCGTTATTTTTTTCCCCGGGGAGCTGGTTACCGTTCCCAGAACGTAATGTAACAATAGTTTCAGAAATGTCCTCACGACAAACAAGTAACTTTTTTCCGGCAACGATCGTTTCAAATGCTTATTTAATTAAAAGATGTAGCTCAATAAACAGAAGTGGCATATAAATCTATGCTTCGTATATTATTTAGACCAATTAAAATTAAAAAAAAAAAAAAAAAAAAAAAAGAACTTTAATTTATTTGAATTCAATTTTTTGTTTTTTATTATTTTGTATGATAAGCAGTTTTCTCTTTAATTACAAATGTTAGCCTTCGGGCCAAGATCACAGTGTAGTATCTGTTCTGATGCTACACTTCACCTTTTCTGTCCTCGGTCAGTAGAGAAGAAATCCATCATGACTGAGACAATTTTTATTTTTGTTCCTATCCAGAGTGCTCCTATTTGGGGAGCTGGATTTACCTCCCCATTAAAAAAAAAACGACCTTGTGTTTAACTCTGCCCTCGTGGCGAGGCAAGTAAATAGGGACAGTGCCGAAGTATTACAGTTAGAAAATTTTTTAGCAGGTGCGCGTACAGCTCACGGCACACGTTGATGGCTCGCGCCGTTCTTTAGCGCGCGCTTTCCGCGTTCCACGCGCCGTCGACTAAATATGAAAAGCCGGTCACTTCTGATTCAGACGACGGCAGCGAGAAAAAAAAAACAAAAAAAAAACATAAGAGGGTTGTAGGAGGAAGAGGAGAGGGGGGTTAATGTCAGAGAACGTTATACTCGATACGGCACGTAATTCTAGAAGAGACGAGGTATACGTCGCCTGGTACGTTAACAGACTGGGAGAAACGCGGCGCGATGATGAATCTGTCGTTTGCTTGATAACGATTGGAGGGGTTTTGCGAGTATTTAAATCTCTGGAAACGCGAGAAGCGGCCATTTTTGTCGGGCCCGCGAAAACGATATCTTCTGTCGAGTTGAGTTATGACTATTTTGATGCTGCAGACGCTGATGTTCTCGTAGATTTTTCGTGAAGTCGTCTCGAACATCGCTGACTCTAAATTAACGTGGAGATCACTTACCGAGGATCACCATAAGAATCCTCGCTAACAACAATAAATTCGCTCCTAGACTTCGTAGTCTGCCATTTTCTCTTCCCTGCTACCTCTTTCCCACAGAAGAGATGTTCCGAGTCTGTCTCTGCTTTATCGTTATTTTCATGGTAAGTGCTCGTCTGAGCTCCAATCTGTGTTCCTCCCTAGCCTGACTTTCACGAAAAACACTCGTCTAGCTGAAACCACTATCAATAATTTACCCCACTCTTTATCTGTGCCTAAACCTAAACGTAGATTACATGAACAAAGCTTCTTTCTTAGAACTGCAGGCAAACTGTTACGCTTGCCTGCTTTATAACTGACTACAATTTGGTCGTCTTCAAGTCCAACGTAAACAAGTTCTTAATTAGCCGTTCCTCTTAAGCAATCCAATTTACTAAATTTCCACTACTAACGATTAATACGATATTGTCCCATTGACTACTGTACACTTATTAACTCTTATACTCGAGTGGCCCCCGGGCCTTGATAAGTGGTGCCTCCTTTGTAAAAAAAGAAAAAGAAAAAAGTAGTGTCATGTTCACGGTAGGTGCTCAGCCACGACCATCATAAATCATGCCTTTCCACTAAAATCTCGTAACCTGCCAACGTTATAGAACAAGGTATTAGGCGATAAAAGAATGGTCATATTCTGTTTGAATTCTGAATAAAATTGTTGAGGAATTTATAAAACTGGTCGAAAAATGACTGCATATAAAAAGATAAAAAAATATTAATATTTGGACATGCGAAATTAACGTTCACAGGAAACATGAGTTGGAACAATTATATTGAAGACATTGCCAGGGCCGCTGCGATAAAGGTAGGCTCTCTCTACCGTGCTAGAAAACTACTGACACCTGAAAGTATCCTGTACCTCTATAAGGCAACCATTCGCCCATGTATGGAGTATTGTTGTCACATTTGGGCTGGTGCATCTGCTACTAGTCTCTCGCTCTTAGACAAGGTTCAAAAAAGAGTCGCCAATCTGATAGGTCCTGAACTGGCATCTAAGTTGCAGCCTCTGTCCCATCGACGAAACGTTGCATCCCTCTACCTGTTCTACAAGTATTTTAATGGTGAATGCTCTGACGAACTGCAGACACTTGTGCCCCCACGACGTAGACACCCTCGACAAACCAGACAGGCAGCTAAATCCCATCCCCACACAGTAGAGATCCCTAGATGTAAAAGATCTTTTTACTCCAGTAGTTTCTTCCCCAGAACCGCTAGACTCTGGAATTCCATTCCAAGTTCCTGCTTCCCTAACTGTACTGACATGCAGAAGTTCAAGTGCAACTTGAAGCGACATCTTGCTGCCCAAATCCTAACATAGTGCCCCAGTAGTTGCTGCCCCTGATAGTAGCCCCCTACACCAAAGTGGCAATGTGCCTTGTTTGGGGTGAAAATGTAATAAAATAAAACAAAAAACAAAAAAAAAGAAGGAAGTATTTTTTTCTGGGAAAATACTGTAGTAAAGTTCTATTTTTTAAAAGTGTATTTGATTCATAATTTTAGAATGCAGCCGTTTTAAAATATTTTTTATGAGATTATTTACATTTTTGCCCCCCCCCCCACGACAAAAGGCGGGTGAACCTGTAAATTCACCCTTGTCCGTTCGTCCGTTCTTCCGCTTTTCTCAATAACTACGCCTTGGATTTTTTTTTTTAATTTTGCACAAACAATAAACATACTATTTATTAATTTAAGAAAAAAAAAACAAAAAAAACACAGTCAATTTTTTTTAATTTGACCCCTATTATGACCCCTTAAAATTTATTGTTTTGGTCTCAACTCAAGTTATTAAGTTAGGTCCATGTCCAAGGAACCTATATCTAAAATTTCAAGTGTTTAGACCCAAAATTGTCGGAGGTGTTTGGTAGAGTTCTCAAAGCTCAAACTGTTGAACTTTGGCCCCTTAACAGCCAAATTTCTGGCCGAAACCTGATCACATAGATTTTCCCAAATCTCAGTACCCTGTATATCAAATTTCGAGGCTTTAGACTAAACATTGACACAGACAGGCACACAGACAGGCACACAGACACGTTCACTTTTATAGATATATAGATAGATAGACTAATAGTTTAAACAAAAATATATATATATGCATAAATATATATGGAAACAATTTTTTGTTTACTGTAAAGATTTTACGCAAATATTATGCAAGTATAAATCATGTAGAATATCTGCATGAATATAATTACACGTAATAGTTAACTAAAGATGATCATCACATAAGAAAACCGAAGAGAGTAATAGGGAATTAATTAAAAATGAATGTTTAAAAGAATATACAAATTAGCTAGATCTTTTGCTCGTGAATGCAATTCCACGTCCCATATATAACAAAGTTGTATTTTCTTTTTTAAATAAATAGAAAAGGAGTTTTTGAATATGAATATCGATACACACAAAGGAAAACGAATTTATAGAAGTACTAGCATTTCAGCTTGGCGTTGCCCGGGTGTTTGGATGTGTCCTTTAAGCAAAAAAAAAGAAAAAAGTGATAGTAGGAAGGCAGGCTCGAACCCGTACCTCAAAGGAGAAAAAGAACTGGCAAACAAACCTGACGTTTATGCTGTGACGACCACCGTCAAACCGGAAGTGACATTTTTTAAAAATTAAGGCTAGACAATCGAAAGGAGAGGATGACTTGTCAAGTATTGGCGAAAAAAGCAACCCCCCCATGTAGAAAGTGCCCATTTAAGGTGAAGATATTAATGTTTTTAACCAATTTTTCGATATTTGTCGCCTGAAAGGTCGAACTTCAAAACGATACTGATCTTGAGAAAATCCGTCGCCTCTGTCAAAAGTGTTGGGCAGACATGCAAACATACATACATACATACATACATACATTTATATATTGGTAACTAAAAAATTTCGACCCAAACCGATGAAAACGCTTGCCCTATCTCTGAATACCATTTATGTGAAATTTCAAATGTTTAGACCAGAAATTGTCTGAGTAATTTAGTAGAGACCGCAGAGGTCAATTTTTTTTTTTAAACTTTGACCCCCATTATGACCCCTTAAAATTTATTGTTTTGGGCTCAACTCAAGTTATTAAGTTAGATCCATGTCCAAGGAACCTATATCTAAAATTTCAAGTGTTTAGACCAAAAATTGTCGGTTGAGTTTGGTAGAGTTCTCAAAGTTAAATCGTTGAACTTTGACCCCTTAATAGCTAAATTTCTGGCCGAAAACCTAACACCTCGATTTTTCTAAATCTCAGTATCCTGTATATCAAATTTCGAGTCTGTAGACTAAAAAAATGACAGAGTTATTGCGTAGGAAAATGTACACAGACACACAGACAGACAGACAGACAGGCACGCAGACACGTTCACTTATATATATATATATATATATATATATATATATATATATATATTATATGCATAGATACATATATATATATTATATGCATAGATACATATATATATATTATATGCATAGATACATATATATATATTATATGCATAGATACATATATATATATATACATATATATATTATATGCATAGATACATATATATATATATATATATTATATGCATAGATACATATATATATATACATGTATATACATATATATATATATACATATATTATATGCACAGATACATATATATACATGTATATACATATATATATATACATGTATATACATATATATATACATATATTATATGCATAGATACATATACATACATGTATATACATATATATATATATGTATATACATACATATATATGCATATATAGATATCTTATATGCATATATCCATCTATAGTATAAATCTCACCTGTCTGCTTAAATGTATGCATGTATGTATGCTTAAATGTGTGTGATTCTATGTGTATTTGCATGTGTGTGTACATGCATATGTATATTTGCGCGCATTCTGTGTGTATACATGTATGTGTGTTTATTTCCATGTGTATGTGGGTGGAGAGGGCTCCCGTAAGCCCTGGTGAAGGCAACCCCTCTAGGAGAAGCAAATCTCTGATTTAAAAAGCCATGAAGCTGGTCTGCAGTTTAATTTGTTGCTGGCTATCTTGCTCTTGCTTGTTGCTGGATCTCAACATTTTGAACCAAGAGAGAGATTTAGCTTTGTACGACAGCTAAATCTCTGTAACATCATTTTTGTATAGAAAACTCCCTCAGGCATTTGTCTATAAAAACAAATAGTCTTATAGCAATGGAAAAGTTGTGACGCGTGTAGGCTTGAAATGCTGGAAGCATGTAATAATTGATCTGTCATCATTATATGTATCCGTGTGTGTATGTACGTATATGTGTACGTATGTTTATATATGTACATGTGTATGTATATGTATCTATGTGTATATGTATGTATATATGTATGTATATTTATGTGTGTTTATATTTATATATATATGTTTGTGTGTGTTTGTATGTATATGTATGTGTATATATGCATATGTGTGTGTTCGTGTATAAATGCATAGATATGTATGTGTGTATGTATATATATGTATGTATAGCAATGACCGTCTTCAGTGTCATGTCTGCTTGAGTATGTGAATTCGCCGGTACCATTAAAAAAAATTTT